>NC_142946.1:51152949-51175449 GCF_046866305.1 Octopus bimaculoides
TTTTACAGTTCAGGAATCAAACCGACGACATTCTGATCAGACGCTGAGCACCATGGTCACTAGGACACCTGCTTCCACACATTAAAGAACGCAAGTCTCCCAAATTATGTTCCAAATGTGATCTCCGTGACTTGTAGAATTATAACATTCGAATACAACCTTTAATTTGTCGAGTTGGCAAAATCGTTTGTGCGTCAGACGGGATCGATGAACGTAGAGTGAAGTGTCAT
Source organism: Octopus bimaculoides (assembly GCF_046866305.1). Lineage (NCBI taxonomy): Eukaryota > Metazoa > Mollusca > Cephalopoda > Octopoda > Octopodidae > Octopus > Octopus bimaculoides. The sequence continues at coordinate 51,153,180 of NC_142946.1, forward strand.
GTTCGAGGAGAAAATGTACTACGCAGTAGAATAACCAAACTGAGGACATTATGATCAAGAGCTGAACCCTATAGTCACTAGGATATCCACTTCCACACATTAAAGGACACAAGTACTGGAGTTGATGTAATCGCCTAGTACCCTCTCTTCAAAATTATGGTCCGAGCAGCGGGACGCCAGTCCGTTCAAGGGGAACGTTGCGCCATGGAAACTGTGTATTCAGCCTTATTAGCTGAAGGATACGAGCAAGTGATTAAAAATAAAACTTTTATCAATTTTAAATCAAAGATCAGAATGGATTTCGCTTTAATCATTCAAGGGTTAGGTGACGGTCATAAACAAGGAACGGATTAATTCTACCGTCCATTTTAAGAGGATAAATTTCTCGTATATAAGTGTTTTAGGTTATTATAATAATTCATTTCTCCGACAGTTTATGGACTGCTGAACTTAAAACTGTGTAGTGAATATTTAGACGAAGTAAGGCGGCGAGTTGGCAGAGTCGTTAGTCGTTAGTCTGTCGGGATTAATACTTGGAGACATTTCGTGTTTTTTTAAGTTCTAAGTTCAAATGCCGCAGAGGTCGAACTTGACTTTCAGTCCTTTTGGAATGGATAAAATAAATGCAAGCTGAGTACTGGGGTCAATGTAATCGACTTAACTCTTCCCCGAAATTGCTGGCCTTGTGCCCAAATCAGAAATCAATATTTGACGAATTATTGTTTTTCTGATTTGGTTAGAAAGAATATTGAAATTAATAGCACGCCTATTAGGGAATGTAGCCGGCAATAATTACTTTGTGGCGCTGTCAGATCTGCAATGCATCATTGGATAATGCGAAAGCAATAGAGAACTTTTGCGCAACCAGCTTAACTGCTGCCAGCCCACTGTAGGTTCATTTGTACTAGCATGTGTATGTGTGTGTGTGTGTGTGTGTGTGTGTGTGTGTGTCTGTATATCCTGAGTTGCAAAAAATGTATACGTGTGAATGAATTGAGATATCTATGCCAGCATGCATGTCATTTTGTGTGGATCTGATCATTGTCACAGAACAATTTATCCCTGTTTCTCTCTCACTCTCTCTGTCTGTCTATCTGTCTATCTATCTATCTATCTATCTATCTATCTATCTATCTATCTATCTATCTATCTATCTATCTATCTATCTATCTATCCATCTGTCTATCTATCTGTTTATCTATCAATCTATTTATCTCAATCTTCCCTTTCGCTCTTTCACTCTTTCACCCCTTGTGTGTGTGTGTGTGTGTGTGTGTGTGTGTGTGTGTGTGTGTGTATTAGATTCATACATAGACATAGACACATACGTGTGTATATGAATATGTATTTCTGAGTCTGCTGTGCGTGTGTTTGTATTTTCTTTATGTATAGCTAACTGTATACGTATGTTTATCAGACAATAGATTTTAATAGGATAAAACGGAATAACATCTTTAGTAAAATGCAGACTGAATAGCAATGCAGTGGTTAAAACACCATATAGTAGCAACAACAACAACAACAATAACAAGAACAACAGGAGCAAAAGCAGCAGCAACAACAACAACAGCAACAAATGTACCAGAGGACTGCGTATGAACATGAGGCAATATTAGCTTGTTATCCAAAACAACGTTACTAGAGAATGTTTTGGGTAAACATAGAAAGACTATAGCAGACACTGGATAACAATGGAACGAATAGACTCTATTCTCATTAAGAATTGATTCCAGTTAAAATTAATCGTTGTAAATATAGTGATTTCGTTATTGAAGCTCACCCAAAGGACCTTTTCCGATAACAGAAAAAAAAAAAAAAAAATTAATTGTAGAGTTCTCAATTGCTGGCAGAAATTGTTAAATTGTTTGCCAACATTTCATCGGGCCTATCTACGCATTTGTTTCCTGTTTCTTTGTTTACATGTAGATCGTTTGAGCCCCTTTTGTTCCACATATGTTGATCCATTGCCTTCAGAAGTAAAAACTCAAATAAGGATCAGCTACACCAGCGGTTCTCAACCGGGGTTCATATAGCCCTTAGGGGGGTTCATATTAGATTTTGTTGTTAAGATCTATCTGCAATAAACTGGTTGTGTAGTTTGCCGGGCATATTTTATAACAAAATATATGTCATCCTTTCACCTTTGTAGATCTTGGCCAGATAGTGGAAAATGTCTTAAGCTCTCCTATCCAGATGACCACACCAGAAATCGTGATACGCTGTGTAAAATACACACACACAAACACAGGTACACACACAAACAAACACACACACACACACACACACACAAGCACACACACAGACACACCCACAAGAACGTACTCTCTCTCTCACACACACGCCAAATCTTTTTCAATATCCATCTACAAAATTCATCAGGCTTTGGTTAGCCCGGAGCTATAGTAGAAAGCGCTTCCTCAAGGTGCCCCGCAGTAGGACTGAACTCGAAACCATATAGTTACGAATCAAACTATGTACAACACAGCTACGCTTGCGCCATAAAGAAACTTCATCTTTCAGTTCCATTAGGTTATGTCAAGGATCAAGTTGATATTCCTATCTTTCGAGATCGATAAATTGTGTACCAGAAAATATACTGGGTTAAATACGATGAACTAAAACTTTGAAAACGAAAACGAAGTTAAAACAGTAAGACAATACTCAGCCTGCAGCAAATCTATAGAGCTCAGACGATGCTACTTTAAAACAAAGATGAGGAATCAAATTATGTTTCAATTTACATATGTCATCTGCAAAACCTCTTATGTATGTTTTCGAAAAAAACAAAAAAAAAAAAGATCAACAAAAAACAAAAGAAAATTGATTTTAATTTAGCAAAGGACGAAAGGAAAACTAAACGAATAATATAATACACCATATAAGCTGAAAGGAAATAAAAATGAAATATTTGAAGTAGCTCACGCGAATTATGGTTAATAGAATATTTTGTTGCCTACGAAAAGGACGAGAAATATTATTTGTCGATTCTTGAGATAATTTCATTACATTACCATTTTCCTCTCTTTCGCAAATTCGTGATGACGAGCAGACCATTAGAAATAAAATCGCTCTCTGAAATTCTTCTCGAGGATGTGTCCTTTTAAGAAATGTCTGATGCAATTATAACAAAGTCACGAGTTATGTTTCGATATACGGTATTCTTTCAAATATTCGACAATATATTTATAGGCGCAAGGTGCGGCTGTGTGGTAAGAAGCCTTCTGAGTTCAAATTCCGCCGTGGTTGATTTTGCCTTTTATTCGTTCGGGGTTGATAAAATAAGCACCAGTCTATTACTGGGGTCAATGAAATCGACTAGCCCCGCCCTCACAAAATTTCAGGTCTTGTGCTTACAGTAGAAAGCATTATTATTTATCTGCTGTAAAGCGACGAGCTGACAGAATCGCAAGCGCGTCGGACAAAATGGTTAGCGGCATTTCTTCCGGCTCTTTAAGTCCTGAGTTACGTTTTCATTCTGCCGGGATCGATAAAATACAGTACCACCCAACTACATCAGTCGAACACACACACAAACACTCTTAAAATTACTGGTTTTGTGCCAAAACTAGAAATAATTATTTACGCTGATCTGGATAATAAAGAAAAAAAATTAATGGCCAATCTGTATCAGTAAAAACTCAGCAGAATATCCATTTGATGAAAAACAAATAAAAGAGTGGTGCCGATGAGAGAGATTTACATGGCCTAAGAAACTGCATGTGATCCTCAAAAACTCTTACCCGGACCGGCGCATACATATGCAGACATACCTTCTACCTTGACCCTCGGTGGTCTTTATTGGTCAAGTTAAAACTAGAGAAATTTTGAATTTCGATCTTAAAGAAGCCAACTGAAATAATGGACACTACCATACATATCAGCCTGTTATCAAAATTTTCAAAGACTAAGATATAATTTGGTTATTTCAAGCTTCAAAGCTAATAGTTAAACGTGTATAGGTAAGTGATCTTCAGTATATGACTGTAAATTATTTGATCAAAGCCATATGAATGATCGCAAAGTTATTGGAAATCAGACTTCGAATTGATGAAGCTAAATAATCGCAGATATTTTAACCTCTTATAGAGTCATTCCAAAGCCATCTTCTTTATTTTCAAATTACAAAAACAACCACAATAACAATGATAATAATGGTTTCAAATTGTGCCACAAGGACAGCAATTTTGGGGAAGGGATCAGTCGATTACATCGAGCCCAGTGTTTCTTTGATACTTAATTTATCGACCCCGAAAGGATGAAAGACAAAGTGGATCTCGGCGGAATTTGAGTTGAGAACGTAGAGACGGGCGAAATAGCGTTAAGCATTTCGTCCGGCGTGCTAACGATTCTGCCAGCTCACCGCTGTTTTAATAATAATAATAGTAATAATAATAATAATAATAATAATAATAATAATAATAATAATAATAGTAATAATAATAATAATAATAATAATAATAATAATAATAATAATGATAATAATAATAATAATGATTGCGAGAAAAAATAGATACATACACTTTATGCACACATTTATACATGTGTGCATGTAATAACACACACACATACACACACACATACACACACACACACAAACACTCACTCACAAACACACACGTATTTGATCGAAGATAGATATTTTAGCATATTTTATTTTAAGAAAATAAATTCTGAGAAAGCAGTTTTATTCGTACTTTTCCCTATACCAGTGTCAACAGATGGTTTTTTTTTTATTTTTAAATTTTTGCTCGCCATCTCATTTCCCAATAGACAGTGAATGATGGTGCGAATAGTAGTAAAAAGTAACACAATTCACTATAATGTTGTATGAGAAGAGGAACCCTTCGCTGAAATTTCAATCAATGCAAAAGAAAATAACACAAACGCTTCTAACAGCCGCCATTTTTTTATTTCATCGGGAATTTATGTTTCCTTTTGACCTCGAACGAAGAAAGCTAATATCAAAATGGAAGCATTTGCTAGACTCTATGATGTCATCAAAGACTTCTAACTTAAATTATTGCTTCAGAACAAGCGGGCAAAGATAAATCTTGAGCGCCTAAATTAAAATTTCTCTCACTTCTTTTTATAAATGTTAACTTTTGTCTTTTAAATTTCTCTATTAAAAAAATATTTGATACATTATTAGAAAGGTTAACAAATTGCTTCCATTTCCTTGAAGACTAAAAGACATGTCACTTATAATTCCAATTTCCCTAATTATGTTATCTTTTAGCAAATTAACATTAAAATTACTGGACGGACTCGCTGAGTGTAAAGCATCAAAATGGAGGAAAATATTTCACTTCTGAGTTGCAGATTCAACACTTGATTTATCACTAATATTTTCTCAGGTCAGTGGTAAACCTTTGAAAAAAGTATTATATAGGACTTCAACGTCAGACAGTAAATTATGATTTAGATAGATGACTTCAATGTCTGAAAAATCACGTTATTGTTTTATTTTTTATTTAGGTGATATTAATTTATAACAGGACGTCTGCTTTAAGAGCGGCATGGCTCTAAAGCATGGGAGAACATATCTGAGTTCAGATGTATGGTTACGACTTTATATTATGCATTCAGCAGTAGATACAAACAGGAGATTAGCCATATTGAACACTTTCTAGAACGTCTGCTGACTATCCAACGTAACTGCATGAATTGAAATATTGTGGAATGAAGTTTTTACACTTAGAAACATCATAAAAAGTCAGTAATAATTTCGCAGTTATACTTATAATAAATTACTTATGTGTAAACGCTTTCTCTCGAAATTAAATTACTGTACACAGTTCTATATATTTAATGTTCCAGAAGTTCGTTTCGCAAACATATGTTTCTTCAGAGAGTGGGCAAACGAATGAAGGGCACTCAACACGTTTATTGGGAGTTATGTGTATGGATCATGACAGTTTGATTTAAAATCCGTGGCACTTACATGTTCATCCTCAACCATTCAAATCCAGGCTTTGAAACTTTAAATACCACGAATGTTGAATCAAAATATTTTGATCCATCTACCCATGCACCCCTCTGTCTGTCTGTCTGTCTGTCTGTCTGTCTGTCTGTCTGTCTGTCTGTCTGTCTGTCTGTCTGTCTGTCTGTCTGTCTGTCTGTCTATCTATCTATCTATCTATCTTTACGACGAGGGTTCCAGATGATTCAATCAACGGAACAGCCTGGTCCTGAAATTAACGTGTAAGTGGCTGAGCACTCCACAGACTGCTTTATCTGTAACATAGTTCGCAGGGAGATTCTGCGTGATACTAAATATGACAAGAGTGGTCCTTTGAACTTCAGATACAACCCAACTTTGCCAGCTGGAGCAACATGAAATAAAGTAACTTGCTCAAGGACACAACAGAATGTAAATCGCACTCACACGCACGTTCGTATGCAGGCATATTTAGATACAGAGAAACAGTGTGTGTGTGCGTGTGTGTGTGTGTGTGTGAGAGAGAGAGAGAGAGAGAGAGAGAGAGAGAGAGAGACATTCAAAGAACCAAAGAAGTATAGAAATAGACATTACATAATATATATTAGTAAAGAAAATGTGAAATTATACATCCACAAATTCGTGTGTCGCGTGCACACGTGTGTATATATATGTGCGTCTGTATGAGTTATAAGGATGCGGTTGGCTACACAAAACTAGTAACTTGCAAAACGGAAAGAAAAAATAAAGATCCGTCCGAAGATATGTGGTATAAAAGGAAATTGGAGGACAATCATTATTAGTAACCATAACAATTACACTGAAATGTTGGCGTCTTTTAGCAATCTGAGACGATGATTTCTCCAAGTGGAATCATGTAAAATTACCTCAGTTGTTATAATTGTAAAGAAAATCAAAAGCTTCCAAAATATACCTTCTCTAATCGGTCGCGAAATTCCTGCATCTAGATTTGAATTGAGTGCGTATGTATGCGATGTTACGTTATGTTGGTCTGGTTGTATATGTGCATGTATATACTGTATGTGTGTATGCATGTATATATCAATGCATTTATACAGGCAGAGACACAGACACAAACACACGCATATATATATATATATATATATATATATATATATATATATATATATATATATATACACACGCACACATATATATTATACAAACATAGTTGTTTGTACAGCGATAGATGTAGCTAGAGAAATAGGTAAATATACATATATTTGTAATATCATTCAGGCTGCAGTCATATTTCACATGACATAATGGCTATGTAATACATGCTGTAATGCCTCTCTGTTTCGTCACTAATTACATGTATTTTAAATCATTATTTCCTGTACTTCATACGACGTAAAAGAAAACATTCTTTTGGCAGGTATCATATATATATATATATATTATATTATATTTATATATATATTATATATTATATATGTATATATATATTATATATATATGTATGTATATATATATATATATATATTATATCTATTATATGTATATATATATATATATATATATATATATATATATATATACATATAAAGAGAAAGATAGAGAGAGAGCGCGAGAAAGAATATATATATATATATATATATATATATGTATGTATATACACGCAAGTTCAGCTGTGTGGTAAGAAGCTTCCTTACACACTATACGGTTCTAGGTTCAGTTCCACTACGTGGCAACTTGGGCGAGTGTCTCCTGCTATGGCGAATGTCACCTAGTATACGAATATTTCAGAGTGTTTGGGTGTCAATCACTCGGCTGAAAAAGCCAGGTTCTTAGCTATACATCCATGCCTGCGCATATACTTGGAAATGAGAAACTAATGAGAAAAAGTAAAGGCGACAGAAATACGTATACAGTACGAAGACCAATAATAATGGAAATGCTAAGACATCTACGATTTCTGTTTGAGAAATTTCAATTTATGAATTATTCCATTTGAACAGCCAGTTTAGTCTGGAGAGAAAGTGTAACCTTGGAGCAACCGTGACATTACATAACCAGATGTACTATTTTATTAATATTTGATTAGTTTGAAGTAAATTGCATTTGCGAAATTAATAACACTTTATTCATGTATTTGTCTTTGAAAACACGACCAGGTTTTTACTTGTGACTAGGGCAACAGTTTACTCGCGTCTGTCTAATTTACGCGCTAAACCGATGGTCACTCTCTGACCAGCAATAAAGATCAACCTGTGTGTGTGTGTGTGTGTGTGTGTGTGTGTGAAAAGACAAGAAAGAAAAATACTGGGATAGAGAATTGAAATCACCGCAATGACGAAAAGACTGAGAAAAACAAAACAGAACAAAGAAACAAACAAATAATCAAAAACAAAACAAAAAACAAAAAAAAAAATGGAAAAGAGCATTGCCCTAGGAAGCAATATCAATCACACATACGCCTAAGAACGGAATTGAGAAGAATGAATCGGTAAGTATGTTATTAATGATGTTGTAGTGTCTAATTTATCAAGATTGGCAGACGGAAGAATGTTGAAGTCAATGTTGGTTACAGAGAACCGTACAAGGAAACTGGAATAAAGAGATTTCACATCCATTACGATACATTTCATTTCGGCTTTCACCGACTTAGAACGACCATCTACTTATGTATTATCATTATCAGCATCATCATCAAAATTATTATTATTATTATTGTTGTTATTATTATTATTATTATTATTATTATTATTATTATTATTTTATTATAGTTGTGGTTCTTGTTATTGTACGCCCTGTTTGGCACACAGGAGTTACTGCTGCAGCTACTACTACTACTACTACTACTACTACTACTACTACTACTACTACTACTACTACTACTACTACTACTACTACTACTACTGTTGTTATTGTTGGTTTGCTGACTTTTACATTATATGTATGTTATGTCATTTAAATTTTTGCCGGTTTCTCTGCTAGTCTGAGAACGGGCTTGTAAGCATAACTAACTATATGTATGTATGTATGTATGTATGTATGTATGTATGTGTAAATTTATGCAGGCATGTATTACGCTTGTATTGATGTAACTATCTGTCTAACTATATATGTTCGCAAATATGTATGTATATATGTATGTATATATGTATGTATATACTTATGCAGGCATGCATTACGTATGTATATACTTCATCATGATCACGATATTATCCTCGGGATCAACATCATCAACATCACCATCATCGTTCTCATGATTATCATAGCCATTATTATCATCATGGCCGTCACTTTCTTCCTCACAATGAAAGTATCATAATTAATGAAGATGATGTAATCAGAAGAAACCGCAGCGAAGCAGATGCACTGAATGTGAAAAATTTGGTTGTGGAATTAGATACATACACATACACTTGTCTGTGTGTGCGTGTGCGTGTGTGTACGTGTGCGCACACGTGTGTTTCTATATAAAGATACATACATATATATATGAACATACATATATATATATATATATATATATATATATATATATATACATACATGCATACATATTCACATACATACGTACATATATTCTTACGTTCAAAAACATACATATACTCACACGTTCTCTCTCTCTCTCTCTCTCTCTCTCTCTCTCTCACACACACACACACACACACACACACACACACACACACACACACATATATATATATATATATATATACACTCTTCAACACTTAACTACACACACAGATGAACATACACAGACATTCGTACATACATACATTCATATATAATACATAGTACTTGCATGTAGAGACACATATGTACCTGAAGAAAAATATATACACATGCATAAATGCGTATAATAGCTATATATATATATATATATATATATATATATATATATATATGTATATATATATATATATATATATATATATATATATATATATATATATATGCATATGCATACATATATATATGTACATAAACATATGTATATATATATGTGTCAATACATATATACACACATACACACATATATGCATATACATGCGTATGCGTATATGTGTATGCTTGCGTATCTGCGCACGTGTACTTAAATTAGTTTACGTGTGTGTGTGTGTGTGTGTGTGTGTGTGTGTGTGTGTGTGTATGTGTGTGTGTGTGTGTGTGTGTGTGAGTGTCTATGTGAATCTCTGTGAATCTCAATGTACTGCCAAATATTCTATTAAGAGAGAGAGACAGACCGAATTAAGTGTTTACTAAAACGTAGCTGTTAATGTAATTAAATCAATTGTGAGATCAAACAGTACAATTTGCTGATGCTGATAAAACAGAGGTTAAAACTATCCTGGATGGGCCATCAAATAGAAATAGCGGAATATTTCCTATCATGAACCCAGACACAGACACACGCATGCACGCACATTCATCACATATAATGGAGAGATGCTCAGTGTCTATTGCGTGTTTGTTGTACAGTGATTATAGAATATCCTATACAAAAGTGAATATGATTTGGGAAATCATAAATAGACAGATAGATACCTGCATATATCCTTATGTACAGAAGTCTTTCTATCTGTCCCTCCATAAAGGTATCCCACCATTCATCCTTCTATCCATTTCTCCATCCATCTATGTCTTCATCCATCTATCTATCTATCTATCTATCTATCTATCTATCTATCTATCTATCTATCTATCTATCTATCTATCTGCTCCAAAAGATTAGCCTTTGTTTTTTAGGACTAGAGGATATTCCAGCCCTCAACAGTTGTTGGCACTCAACAAGGCTCAAGTGATACTAACAGTGGAGTACTGTATCTACATCAGGGTCAATGCTGCTCTTACGTACAGTGACATTCTGTACTGCACCTGAGGAGGTCCACTTGGACGCTTGTGGATGTGCTGTCTCGTCCTTCTGTTTTTCTGTCGCTACAGTAATGGTATCTGCTCCTCGGTGCCAGCTGATTTCATACTTCCATGATTCAGGCATTCCAACACAACACATTGCTCTCTCCAACTCCTGCCATTTTTTAAAAAACTGAATCCTTCTTTTCCAGCATTAACCACTATCCAATCCACCTTTCCCCAAAACATCGATTCTCAGGAACCTCCCTGCTAATGTCATTCCTGAATCCGGTGACATGCAACATTTTAAACGGAACATTAACAGCATCAAACGTATTAGTCTAGGAGAGGCTGCCAAGGCCACGATCACCACTTCCTGATCCAGACTCAGTAAATAAAATTTTAAAAAACCCATTAAGATTTAATACAAGATATAAATACATTTATTCTAAGTGAGGTTGTACTTTCTGAATCTACTTCAGAATCTCATTCCTCACTGTACGAACAGAAATATGTATTTTAAAAACATATATATGTATAGTAAAATAAAATAATATTAATATTAGTACTTACATAATATCCTAAAATATTTCTGAATTGATTTTGAAGAAGGTATTCTTTGTATTTCACATTCGTAAAGATCCTCATCGCTACAAGTTATCTTTAACAAAGTTAGAGACACTTTCACATTGCCCGAATGAAGACTGTGTACCTCTGTCTTGACGCGTTTCATATATTGTGGATCTAACCAAGCAGGGCCTGTGCTGTTGTTGACATGAACCAAGGCTGTCTTTCCTTTTTTAAATGCAACACCGTAAACGCGTGATTTGTAATAGTCGCTACACGTCATCGTAACATTTGCTTTTCCTGATGCGAGAGTGCCTCGAATTTTGAAGTCAAGCGCTCCATTGTCTGAAACATATAAAACGAAAAAAAAATCTGGTAGTTTTCGTATGACCATTTTCTGTTTCCAAAGAATTATACGTTAATTGCAGTTGAAAAATTAAAATAAATACATGCATTAACATAAAATATCAGGCTCTTAAAAGAGAAAAGTTCCACATATTTTGATGAGAGATATATAGTTAATTCACGTAGGTATGTAATCTGGTAGTGAATGCGTTGCGTTCTACTATAGCCACGGGCTGACCAAAAACTTGTGAGTGGATTTGGTACACGGAAGAAATTAGAAGAAGCCCGTCGTATATATATATATATATATATATATATATATATATATATATATATATATATATATATATGTATGTATGTATATATGATATATATACATATATGTGTGTGAGTGTTCGTCCCCCCATCACCATTTGACAACAGACGTCTGTGTGTTTGCGTCCCCTTAACTTGGTGGTTCGACAAAGGAGACCAATAGAATAAGTACCAGGCTTAGTAAAAGATTTAAGTACTGGGGTCGATTCATTCGAATAAAAATTCTTCAAGCGGTGCACCAGCATGGCCGCAGTCTAATGAGTGAAAGAACTAAAGGAAAAAATAAAAGATTTAGTGAAGCCTTTTGATTATAGTATTGTGTTAAACGAGGGAAAATTTTGTCTACCATTTCTAATAGGTAAAACATTCTAACCACTCACTGGAGACAGTCTCATTCATTATGGTGAAGCAGTCGTACCTCACAATCTTCCAGCTGACAATATTGCACCAAGTATAGTAATATGAAGTCCATACATTATTAAGAGATAGACTACCACCTTCTTTTATAATGAGATTTCGAAAGAAACGAACGGGAAAAAGACATATTCAGGCGACGCAAGCCGTTCACACCAGAATTATTTTGCGTTTGTGGATGATAGGCTTCACTGTTGTCAAACTACGACAGCGTGCATGACAGCGCATATTGTCATCAATATCAATGTAGAGAGATTGAAAACAAGAATTTCCAGCGAGAAGATGGATGATCATTTAAATGTTAGACAATATTCCTTGGGAAATTTACATATGAGCCATTCATCATTTCCTGACACGACAAATGAAGTATCAATGAAGTATTGCAGTCGTCCTGAAGAGTTAAAAGAAAATATTCATAGCGCTATTGCTAAGGCAAAGAAAAAAAAAAAGAAGATGGGGTGTTGCAGAATCTTAACTCTTTTGAAACACACGGTGTTTTGGTATGTGTAGTCAAAAGACCAATTTTTTTTTCTTTTGAGATACATGTATTGAAAGACGATCTCTGATTAGCTATTACACATCAAAACCAACCATTCACAACATTTGTTCTATCGGGACCGATGTATCGGCAACAAAGTTCTTTCAGCTTGTATCACTTGGGCCGATCAATCGGCCTGGGTGTCCCAAGAGGGTAAAAGTTTCGAAGTTTGGGATAAAACATTTTATGCTGTTTTCTTCCGAGTCTTTATGTTCCCGTTTCAAATCTCACCGAGGTTAACTTTGCCTTTCATCCTTTGTGGAGTTGATAAAATAAAGAACCAGTCAAATACTAAATCGATAGTAATTTTTAGATAACTTTCCTAACATTTGCTGCCTTTGTGTCTCAATAAGAAATAGTTATTGCTGGAATAGACATTGGTTTCAAGCTTTTGCGCAAGGCAAGAAATTTCGAGGCGGGAGGGTACGTCGATTACCTCGACACCAGTGGTTCACTGGTATTTATTCTATCGACCCACAACCACCACCATCTAAAGGATAAAAAGCAAAATCCACCTCGGCGGAATTTGAACTCAGAACGTGCAGATCGACCAAATGACGCTAAATATGTTTGCCCATTTTCATCCTTTCGGGGTCAATTAAATAAGTACCAGTTACGCACTGGGGACGATATAATTGACTTAATCCGTTTGTCTGTCCTTGTTTGCCCCTCTGTGTGTAGCCCCTTGTGGGCAATAAAGAAATAAAACATTTTTGCCCGGCGCGGTAACAATTCTGTCAACTCGACACCTTATGTAGAAATAAATATTCAAAACTGTTTTAAATAACTTGGAATGGCTCATTTCCCTTGGTTAGGTTCTGAGTTCAAATCTATGTCCAAGTGATAATGTAACTTCCATCTCTTCGTTAGGGATAATATAGTTATGATGAATCGTTTCCTTATGTTAGTTATTTTTCTGCATTTTTTTCCCTTATCTTTCAAATTTTTTCTGAACAAACTTGTCTTAGTACCAATGTAAACTACTATTTTGTTAAGCTATTTCCCCATATCATCTCAGATTATACGTATAAAATAGTAAAACAGCAGAATTCTGTAAAATTACTGACGGCCCTATGTCAGTAAATAGTACGTAAATATTGCGCAGAACGGAATATATTTTACCTCGCGGCAAAATAATTTATTCCGTTTTGCACACTTCATCATATTTCACTGTCACTTACAAGTGAGTATGAATTAGTTATATATATACCATACTCTCGCTAATTGCTCGGTGTGTTTATGTCGTTGCAAGCAAAAATCGATGCTGTCTCGGCACCCTCACTCTTTATCTAGCGGAGCCGGCAGGATGTGACAGCTATGTGTGTGTGTATGTATGTATGTATGTATGTATGCGTGTATGTGTGTGTGTGTGTGTGTGAGCGAGAGAGAGAGAGAGAGAGAAAAAGAGTGTGTATGAGAGAGAGTGTGTTTTAGAGAGAGTGTGTGTGTGAGAGTGTGTGTATGTGTGTGTGTGTGTGAGAGAGAGTGTATGTGTGAGATAGAGTGTGTGTATGTGTGAGAGAGAGGGTGTGTGTGTAAGAGAGATATAGAGTGTGTATGAGAGAGAAGGTGTGTGTGTAAGAGAGAATGTGTGAGAGAGAGAGAGTGTGTGTGCGAGATAGAGAGAGAAAGTGTGTATGTATGAGACAGAGAGAGTGCGTGTGAGAGAGAGAGAGAGAGAGAGAGAGAGAGAGAGAGTGTGTGTGATATAGAGAAAGAGGTGACTGCACCAGCACACGGCTGGTGATCATTTACGGCTCAGTAGACTGGGGCAACGTGAGATGAATTGTCTTGAATGGAAACAGTGTGTGGATCGATCCAAGAATTGATCTCATGATCTCATCATTAGTGGAACACCCTCGACGCGTTTTTGCTGCTATCTTTTATCTTTTACTTGTTTCACTTACAATAAGGGAGCCATGCCGGGGTCGGTGCCTTGAAGGGTTTAGTCGAACAAATCAACTCCAGTTATTAGGCTGTGATAGGGGACAAATACACACACACACACACACACACACACGATGGGATTGCATGCAGTTTCTGCCTACCAATCTGTCAAATTCACTGATAATACACCAGTACGTAAAATATCGTCCTGCCGTTTACATGAACATTAAAATTCCTATGTCATGCAATGCTTTTTCATTGAATGTTCAAGATATTCTTGTGTAACACAAGTACAAACAAAATAAATTTCATCATCCGTCATGTATCTCTATCTTTTTGCGCTAACGACCTGAAACCAAATGCTGCTGCTGACGACGTTGAAAAACACTCGAAAAACAGGGATTAACTTCGTTGTTGAAAAAGTTTTTTTGTGTGTTTTGTCCTCTTTACGGTGTCTATATTTCCACGCGATTGTTTGAAACCTGGACTAATCAGAGAAAAGAACATGCTGCCAGGAATATTTTACGGCCTAACATTTCCTTTGCTCAGACTTTTCCAGGCTTTTCACTCATCGTTCCAACCTTCTCCGTGCATTTATTACAAGAGTCCTTCTTCATATACATAGGTTTGGTGATACAAACAGGAAACTAGAACTCAAGACATCAGTATCTACGTACGTAGGTATGTATGTATGTATGTATGTATGCATAGAAATATATGTATTAATATACATACATATATATATACATTTATTTGTATATATTAGTGTATGTCTTTGTATATATATATGTGTGTATATACACACACATAATATATATTTCTATACATACATGCATGCATGCATACATACATGCATGCATGCATACATACATGCACAACATATTATCAATCGGCAGAGGTTACGTAGCGACTGAAGAATTTGGGATTGTTGGTATGGCTGTTTTTGTATATGTGGAATAATATCATAACACATCCTCTTGATAAATATATATATGTATATATACATACATACATACATACATACATATATATATATATATATATATATATATATATATATATATATATATATATATATATATATATATATATATATATATATATATAAGTATGTATATATATATATATATATATATGTGTGTGTACATATATAAGATGCGATGGATAAATGGCCGCCATTTTATGTTTTTAATTTAGCGCATTCGCATTGTTTGTTTTTGATTCTGTCGACTTCACAATATAGTAGGATCCGTTGGGCACCGTCTGTGAGAAAAACATCATGAAGCAATTCATTCTGCTAGAAAGTTGGAAATGACATGTTGTACTGCTGGGCATTCGCGCCGGAAGTTCCAATACAAATATTTCAGAGTGTTTGGGTGTCAATTTGAGGACAGGGCAGTGGATTCATTCAGAAAGTGCTAGGTGAGTGTAATGGTGATTACGAATCTGTGTCTGATTAGTTTTTGCGAAGGGAAATCATCATTCCCATCTCTAGCCTTACGTGATACACACGGACCCGGGGGGTTTCTGGATACTAACCAGTCATACACACGCTGACGCATATACTAATCGGACACAGACAATGTGTCGTTATCCAGCTGGCTGAGATGTCTTCCTAGGGCTATAAACAACTGTAGCATCGTCCCCTATGGGTCTGCCACATTTAGGAGGCAAATATACTTCACTATATATAAATAATTACAAGTAAGCATACATATCTTCTATATCATATAGATATGCGTATATATACATATATATTATATATACATATATATTCACACACACACACACACACACACACACACACATATATCGGTCGTATGATAAGAGAAGAATCAATGATTTGACATTTTGAGTTGGGCACAGAAGAAGCAAAATAAAGAAAAACGAAAATAATAAGGAATCTGCCAAAAAGAAAATGGTGTAACAATGGCAAGACTGTCCACCACAATAAATAAAATTGTCATCAACTGTTTATTATATCTGCCAGCGACAATAACAACACACAACATTAAATAACTATCAGCGAGGGAGACTCTATGTCGCTTGGCGTCCCGCTAGACACAGCAGACATTTTTTTTCCCCCCGTTTCATATCATAATGCACCTATTTTCTATATGATATTAGATCATAGGTCTGCTCAAGTAGGCCAAAGTTGGGGATATAAAGCAGTGGCAGCAGCACCATATCAGCAGTAATTTTACGATTAATAATAGTTTCTACTATAGGTACAAGGCCTAAAATTTGGGGGAAGGGGATAATCGATTACAGTATGCAGATGGTACTTAATTTATCGATTCCAAAAGGATGAAAGGTAAAGTCGACCTCAGCGGAATTTGAACTTAGAACGTAGCGACAGGCGAAATACCGCTAAACATTTCGTCCAGCGTGCTAACGATTCTGCCAGCTCGCCGCCTTAATTTTACGATTAATAGTAGCGACAACGTAACCTGTTTTGATAGGCGCACCCCATAAAATGAAACAGGAATAGACATACAGACTCCATCACCACCACCACCACCACCACCACCACTACCACCGCCAACAACAACAACAACAGTAGCAGCAGCTGCAAAATGAGACGTTTCTGTCTATGACATCACTCTCGTTCCCAAAATGAAACCGAAGCCAGAAGAGCTCCGCTACGAGACAGAAGATGATATTCAAGTAGAAACGGCGGCGCTATTTGGAGGAGTTTCAGGAAGAAGGCTTCCGCTGTGGTGTGGGGTATCTACTTGAAAGTGTTCCTCGGTCAAGTCAACGTCATTGCTTGTTTTAAAATCTGATGCTTATTCTATCATTTTATTTTGTCGAACCGCTAGTTTTTTCAGTTTCCGACGGGCTTTTTTCAGTTTCCGTCTACCAAATCCACTCACAAGGCTTTGGTCGGTACATGGTTATAGTAGAGGACACTTGCCCAAGGTGCCACACAGTGAAACTGAGCCCGGAACCACGTGGTTAGAAAGCAAGCGACTCACCACACAGCTGCGCCTTGCATTTGTCCTGAACAGTATTTGAACTCAGAACGTAGCGACGGGCGAAATACCGCTAAGCATTTCGTCCAGCGCGCTAAGGATCCTGCCGGCTCGCAGCCTTCAAAATTGATTTCTAATAATAATAATAATAATAATAATAATAATAATAATAATAATAATAATGATGATAATAATAATAATAGTAATAATAATAATAATAATAATAATAATAATAATCCTGTCTATTAAAGGCACATGAACTGAAATTTTCGGAAAGGAGACTAGTGGATTACATCGACCCCAGTTTTTCACTGGTACTTAATTTACCGACCCCGAAAGGATGAACGGCAAAGTCGAGCTAGGCGGAATTTGAGCTCAGAACGTAGCAACGGGTGAAATACCCGCAAAGCATTTCGTCCGGCATGCTAACAATTCTGAATGCTTTCTATTATAGGCACAAGGCCAGAAATTTTGGGGGACGGGGCTAGTCGATTACATCGATCCAGTGTATAACTGTTACTTATTTCATCGGCACCAAAAGAATGAAAGGCAAATTCGACCTCGGCCGAATTTGAACTCAGAACGTGAAGACGGACGAAATGCCGTTAAGCATTTTGTCCGGCGTCGTTAAGGATTCTGCTAATTCACTGTCTTAATCAGAACGACAATGATGGTAACCGATGCAAGTAGTGACATCCTTAGACACCACTACTATCACCACCACCGCCGCCACCACTACTAGAAGCTTCATTGGTATTATAGCGCCACCACCAACACCATCACAACGATAACGACAACGTCACCAGCAGCACCACCATCTTCCCATTCCAGCACCAACACCACCTCCACCACCACCACCACTACCACCTTCTCCACAACCTCCACCACCAGCACCGCCACCCGCCCATCACCTGCACCACCAGCAGTACAAACACTACCACGGACACCACCAACACCACAGGCACCATCACCAACACCACCAGCACCGCCGCCGCCACCACCATGACCACCACCACTACCACCACCACCACCACCACCACCACCACCACCACCACCACCACCACCATCTGCACAGCAACCACACCAACGACACCAACAACAATAGCAGTAGTTGAAAAGTATCAAAACAAACGTATAACGAATGTTTGTGTTGTTTGTTTTGAAAACAGCAATTACATTGTTGAGAGACACGATCGATTCGAAAGACAAGACATGTGCTGGTAGCCAACCTGGCGTCGCCAAACGCCGTAAGTCTGCCATTTCCCAGAGATGACCATCACCATCAATACCACCGCCGCCGCCGCCGCCTCCACCACCACTACTACTACTACTACTACTACTACTACTACTACTACTACTACTACTACTACTACTACTACTACCACCTCTACTAACTCTAATACCAATACTACGATCACAAAAAGAACAGCGACCACACGTGTATGCTCACTCTCTCTCTCTCTGACGCACACGCACATCTATCTATCTATCTATCTATCTATCTATCTATCTATCTATCTATCTATCTATCTATCTATCTATCTATCTATCTATCCAGAATAAATTTGAGGATGCAGACCGAATATTAGAGTTAACCAGACATCCAGCTAAATATGTTGAAAGTTCGTGTGCTGTAAGTGCGGTGTTGCATTTCTATACATTAACCTATGTTAATGTTACAGACACACCTCAAAAGGGCCAACAAGGTCATTTCTATTTAAATGACTGGACCTGCTAGGAATAACAATGAAATCCCAATCAAAGCGTTTTCTAAAGGAAGGAATGACACATTAGCCAGTGTCTTCCTAGATATATCCACACGCACGCACCTAAATATTTCTAAGTCTAGTTGAAAAAAAGAAGGCCTTGTCTTTCTAATACTGACCAGCTTGAATTACGTAAACAATTTAAATAAATCTCATAGACAAAGATATACATACATACATGTATACTTATACGCATGTATACATATATATATACATACCTACATAAATTCATACTTGCGACTACTCATAAGTTTTTTGAGTTGCCATCGCACCATCAATCAACGTCCGTTGAGAAGAAATAAGATGCTTTACTTAGGAAAGCTAAACATAAAAAATACATGCTAAATAACAGTATTAATATCACAGTTGATTCACTCTGGAGAAAAGTGATAAAAACAATGAACTATAACAACAAAATTAAAACAATGGATGCAAAGGTAGTGCTACTGCAACCATTGCACAGACATGCAGTAGACACGAAAAAAAAAAAATGGAAATGCGAGAAGGTTTCGAAGAGCCTAAAATAAATTTCACTATTTACCTCAACAAGCTACTAAATGAAAGAACGATTTTGACACGAGCATATTGAAAAAAAAAAAAAAAGACAGAGACAGAGAGAATATACAAAATTGATGCTGTGATCGATCTAATCGTTGAAGAACACCTAGTACAAATTGAAGCCTCCAGTTTTTAGACACTGAATATCCTAATGCATTTCTGTTGCAATTACCATTTGCCAATAGATAGGAGTAACTGAGATCTATCGATTGATAACAACCAAAATGGATTACTTCTCTCCAAAACAACATCGATTGACTAACGAAAAACATCGGACAATTGGGTGTACTATCATTAGATGCAAAGTGAATAATGAATTCCCGTAACACTAGCTACGGTGTTACGATAGACTATCGAAACTGTACTGGAACTGCCATTATTAGACACAGATAAACACATTGTCCTTAAACATGAAATACGAGTGGTAAGTAAAATGTTTTGTTATCACAATAAATTACACGAACCTATCTATCTATATATCTATCTATCTATCTATCTATCTATCTATCTTCTCCCCCCCCACTCTCTCTCTTTTTTTTTCTATCTATCTTGGGCCGTATCTAGAAAAGAACCACCCAAATAATTAGCATGTCTAATAGACACACTTCGGTCTCAGACTCGCAGTCTCTCTCTCTCCCCTCATCTCCCTCTCTCCATCTTTCTCTCTACCTCCTCCTTTCTTTTTCTCGCCCTCTCTCTTTTTCCCTCTCCCCCTAAATGTCATGCACTGCTTTAAATGCGAAAATGCCGCGTAATATTGCAGAGAGAGAGAGAGAGAGAATGAGAGAGAGACAGTGACATAGAGGCAGAGAGAGAAAGGGAGGCAGTGGGAGAGAGAGGAGGGACACACGAAGAGAGAGAGAGAGAGAGAGAGAGAGAGAGAGAGAGAGAGAGGGAGAGAGAGAGAGAGAGGTGGAGAGAGATAGAGAGAAAAAGAAAGAAGGTAAAGTCTATGGTGAGCTAATATGTACCCTCGCTAGAGAATCTAATTTATACTTTGTTTCGTAGGGGCCCAGGGCCTAAACGAAAGCGAATTTACATAAGAGACCCGTTGTGTTTCCAACAGAGAGCAAAGTTAACTAACCCGTACACGCCAAATGTAATCTGTCTCAGTCATTAGACTGCGGCCATGCTGGAGCACCGCCTTCAATTTTTAGTCGGATGAATTGATCTCGTACTTATGTTTTCTTTTTTAAGCCTGGTGCTTAATCTATCGAAGAATAGAATTAATACCAGATAGACATATATCGATGTCATACAAAGAAAGGCGCAGAAGTGGCTTTGTCGATTGAACTTTGCTTCCCAGTCACATATTTCCGGGTTCATCGCATTGCGTGGCAGTGAAGATTTATAAACCATTCCAAATAAAATACGGTTAGGTTTACTGGAATGGACATACACACACTCATACAATCATATGTACGTACGGTACCCAAGCACACAAGCATACACATACACACATACACCCAACACATTAACATAGTCTCATACCTACATAACCGAACAAATATAAAAAGTAATCATATACAGTGGTGTACTTACGTGAAATGTGTACGCATTCAATGAGAGTAAGTATGAGCTCATATTCACATACGTATAATTACATACATTAACTTGAACAAACTTATTCAGAAATTCCTGGAATTGTAATAATGATTCAAAGAGGGTATGTCTTTTAATTCTCAGGACTCTAATTTACTTCCCATGAAAACACACAAACACACAAATGCATAGACGCGCGCACACGCACATACATATGCATACATTCATACATAATACATATATACCTATATGCATACAAATATACATGCCTACATTCGCACATACATACACACATAATACATATTAAGGCACAGGCGTGGCTGTGTGGTAAGAAGATTGCTTTCCAACCAAATGGTTCCGGGTTCAGTCCCACTGCTTAGCACCTTGGGCAAGTGTCTTCTATTGCCTCGTGCCGGTCAAAGCCTTGTGAGTAGATTAGGTAGATGGAAACTGAAAGAAACACGTTGTATATATACATATATATATATATATTAATGGATTTGAAAACTACAATAAACGCATGCATCATACCAACACCATCCTACCCCACACAGTAGCAAAATATACATATTATAATATTGTAGCGCATTATGTAACC
>NC_142946.1:51180449-51187949 GCF_046866305.1 Octopus bimaculoides
GGTGGAGATAGAGGTGCGGGGAGGGGTAGTGCTGGTTGTGGTGGTGGTGGTTGTGGTGTTGGTGGTGGGAGTGATGGCTGGTTCGGCTGCATGTTAGCAGTGTTGGTAATGCCGAATGTTTGGCAGAGATGGCGGAGCAGCACAGCGTTGCATTTAATATGGTAAATGTACATCAACAATAAAGATCTACCCGCTGTGTGTCCCAACATCTCGTCGCACGCACGCACACACACACACACACACACACACACACACACACACACACACACACAAACAAACACACACACACACACACACACACACACTCTCGGTCTTTCTTTCTCCCGTTCTCTCGTTCTCTTACTCTATCTTTTTTCACCGTTCTCTCTCTCTATCACTCTCTCTGTTTCTCTGTCTCTGTCTCTCTCTATCATTCTCTGTTACTGAGGAAATTTAGATTCGTACCTGTTACATAGGAACGTATACTGACAGATACTGGCTCTCTCAAACACACACGCGCACACACACACACATACACACCCACCCATGGGCACGAGCACACACCCACGAATATTCACATACACACGCACACATACACGCACGAACACACACGCACACACTCGCACGCACACACACACGTGCACATATACACACACGCTCATACATACACACACACACTCACGAGCACATACATGCACATATATATCTATATCCAAATGCATGCATATAAATGCGTGTAAGCGTTTGTGTATATACACAAATATATACATACATACAAATACATATACATACATATATTGACTTGCGTTTACAGGTATATATATATATATATATATATATATATATATATATATATATATATATATATATATATATACAGTCACCACATAAAATAATAAAAGTGCTTTAAAAAACACTTATACTGTGCAGTTGTATCCTCCAACAAGAGCTTAACTCGCTATATTGGTGTAACAGAAAACATTTAAAATCCGCCTGTCGCAACAAAATTGCTCATTCTATCACCACATCTGAACAAAACGCAATGCTGTCCAAACACAAGAAGAAGGAAAAGGACGTTGAAATAACGAGAATCATCATATTGACAGTCTTAGACAGAACACTAACATACATAAACTCCTTCAAGATCTACTACCTTTCTCTCAGACGGAAAATCGAAATCAGTCGTCATCCCATCCGGATTCTTAAGAAAAGATGAGAACTCGTCTCAACTTGTCACCGTATAACAAAGTTTCTGTTAAACAGCCTGAAAGCTGATTAAGTTTAAGATAAAGAGGAAAAAGAAAATTTAACACGTCCAGTCAATATTACACATCACACGACCAAATACGACTTAAAATCTGAAACCAGACGATCTTCTGTCTTCTTTGTAAAAGACTGGATCACATCATGAATAGTTACAACCATGTGATTAATTCTAAAGTAGAAACGAAACCTAGCACTATTTGGCAAAAGAAAGGACTTCATCAGTAAAAGAACCAGCATGTGTCCAATCAGTTGATGAACTGTACAGCTAATCAATAAACAAATAACACTTGTTAATACTCACACCATCATTTTATCTCTTCGGGTATAACATCGGAAAGAGCCGACTAACATGGGCTGGGCGGAATCTTTCGGTATAGGGAAATATTCGGTTTGCCATATACATACATACATACATACGTACATACATACATACACATGCATGTATATATATATATATATATATATATATATATATATATGTATATGTATATGTATATATATATATATATATATATATATATATATAAATTTACATATAAACATACAGCTATAATTATGTGCGTATATACATAGATATGCTGTATATAAGTGTCTATGCATATACATAAGCATATATATATATATATATATATATATATATATATATATATATATATATATATTACTATCTATCTGTCTCTCTATCTGTTTATCTATCTATCTATCTATCTATCTATCTATCTATCTATCTATCTATCTATCTATCTATCTATCTATCTATCTATCTCTCTATCTCTCTCTCTCTCTCTCTCTCTCTCTCTCTCTCTCTATCTATCTATCTATCTATCTATCTATCTATCTATCTATAGTGCAACCTATGTTAAAAGTGCTACTAAAATATATTTGTTTCTGTGTTTGAGTGTGTGAGTGTATGTGTGTATGTATGTGTGTTAATATTTTAATAATTGATATCCTTCCAGGCGTGTGTAATTAAAAAGACAATTGAATTTACATTTACAAATTTAACTAATTAGACTTTTTAACCCATATTCTGTTTGTTTTACATCTTAGACTTCGCAATAAATTTCACTTTCTATTTAACATTATTACAACGGAAGTGCTACATTATCCATTTTCACCTTATACAAACTTGCTACCGTGAATTAACCGATTACTCTTTATTAACCGCCTTCGGTTTATAATCCGGCAACAGTGTATTGATTGACTACACGTACAATCCTTTATTTTTTTATTATCCTTTCATTTGTTTCAGTCATTCGACTGAGGTCATACTGGAGCGCCATCTAGAATGGTTTACTCAAAGAAATCGACACTAGTTCGCATTTGTTTCAAAGCTTGTTACATATTCTATCGTTTTTTCTTTTCTTTTTTTTTTCACTTTCACCAAACCGGTAAGTCATGTGAACGTAAATAAACCAACACCAGACAGATACAAACACGCACACATAAATACTTATATACGACAAGTAACACACAGTCTGTTTACTAAATTCATCTACATGGTAGCAATCGCCCCTCGATTATAGCCGTGCAGCGAAACTGAACTGAAAACAACGTCGTTGAGAAGTGAACCACTTAACGATGCCATTATGCCTGCCCCCATATATACCAATAGCATACACACACACATGTGCTCAATCATAAATACACCCACGCATATATTTTCAATTCGATGCTCTCATATATATATATATATATATATATATATATATATATATATATATATATATATATATATATATATTATATACGTACATAGATGTATGCATATATGTATAATATTCATGCAGATGCGCGTACACGCCCCAACCGTCTTTTGTGAACCCGCTTTCCAAGCACACGTTGTAAAGTGTCAAGTTGTGTCTCAAAGTTGATCTCGTGTCTCCTATTCAGTGACGTAACATGAGAAAGATTTCAGGGCCTTTCTGAATAATGGTGATAGAAATAGATCAGGAATACGTGAGAGATGATGAATAGAATATACAAGTATTGATTGAGTTCCGTATGTTGAAGAAAATAGATCTTAGGGCACGAGGACGTGCAGAGCTTGTCAAATATGACAAGTTGTATTCAATAGATTTTTATATCAACGACTCGGAATTCCAAAATTTTAAATTTGAGCTATAAGAAAAGTTTTCGAAAATAAATAAAAATATAGATTGTAATAACTAAACGAAAACTGGTAAATCAACAACTTTATTAATAATAGAAATTATAAGACACAAAGGCAGAAACGAAGGCACAAGCATAAAAGAAATATGATACTAAGATAGTAAGAGGAATTTCTTAAGTAATTAAAGTACGAAGAAAGTAAATATATAGAACTATTTTTGGTTCGAGTATTTGTATTTAGAAATGAAAGAATTGATTAACGAACTATTTACAACCCTGTCTATTTTTAAAGTATGTGATATTTTCAGCAAGCAATTATTAACAAGGACTTTCTTGGTTTGTGTCCACTGTCTAGAGGTTTTGTTTAAAACGATGATAGATTAATATTTGTAGCTTCATTGCATGTCGACAGAGTATGAGGCTGCTAAATGAAAGTTCGACAGCTCGGATTGCATCTTTGGCCGCTTTGCTTGAAATTCTTAGCTGACCAACAGGGCTCTTGTTATGTTGTTGATGGTGATTTTTTTTAGCTCAAGGTTACAAATTTATTTAAGGAAAAGCCAACGTAAATTTTATGGGATTTTGGTCATTGATATGCCAGTGTTTACCTGATTGATCATGTCCCCCACTTCAAACAAATCTGGTTATCTCTAGCTCATTGAGTTGTCACAAAAGGGCTCCATGTTGTTTATCCCCCAGATAAAATCCGAGGGAGTAAAAATTAGGGGCGTATTAGCTGTGTCCTTCCTGTATTTTTCTTATATGTAAAAACCTTTTGTTAACCTTATCCAACTTGTATCTCTTCTATAACGGTAGGTAAATATGCTGCTCAACTGGATTTGTCTCTATGAGCCAGAGATCTAGTCATAAATATTTGTCTCATCTGTTCTACCATCAAATGGTAGAAAGAAATCCAATCCATGAATCAGGTACTCCAAAACAGTCAGAAGGAGAGGCATGGTCCGTGTGAGCGTGCAGTACATGTATATATATATATATATATATATATATATATATATATATATATATATATATATATATATATACACACACACATACACATACATGCACGCACACACGCATACACGCACACACACACATACAACACAGACACTCGCCCAAACGTATATATAAGCATATAAAGACACATACACACATATATATGGAGAGAAGATCAGAGAGAGACATTGAAAACGCACTTCGAGTCTTTAAGATGATTTCTCTACATTAACGATGATATAAAATTGCGTGAGACAGGACCTGCATTTATGCAATATTTTCCACCATAGAGACAAATAAGGCGGAGCACCAGGATGTAATTTGTAATTGCGAATCGATGATAAACATGAATTTGTGCTGTTTAGATGGAGGTTTACGCCGTTTGCTGCTGTTTCGAAGTAGGTTGTTAACTCTCGTGCTTCATGGAAAGTTAAAATGCTACAATAAGAATAACATCAAGAAGAAGACGAAAAAGAAGAAGAAGAACAACAACAACAGGAATTCATTTCCACCATCAAGATGAAATTTTCTTCCTTCACGAAAAGTTGATATAGTTTTGAACCATTGAAACCTCATTCTATGAATAGCACCAAAGGAGGTCTTTATAAATAGCATGGTATTTCATAACTGCTTGCTTGCTTGCTTATCTATCTATCTATCTATCTATCTATCTATCTATCTATCTATCTATCTATCTATCTATCTATCTATCTATCTATCTAGTTTGCTAGCAAGGCAGCTAGCTTTCAAGAGTAGCACAACACATACGTATGGAATGATGTTACTTCTACATAATGTTAGAAGAATTTGTGTAATTTTACAAGAGCCCACTATAATAAGTAGTATTTGCATGCAAATACCTACTACTCCGTCGGTTGCGACGACGAGCGTCCAGTTAATCTTATCAACGAAACCGCCTGCATGTAAAATGAACGTTCACGTGGCTGAA
Organism: Octopus bimaculoides; assembly: GCF_046866305.1. Taxonomy (NCBI): domain Eukaryota; kingdom Metazoa; phylum Mollusca; class Cephalopoda; order Octopoda; family Octopodidae; genus Octopus; species Octopus bimaculoides. Next base: position 51,185,755 of record NC_142946.1, read on the forward strand.
CACTTCACAGACACACGTACCCTTAATCTCTGAAATATAGGTACTCTACATTTTTGCCAGCTTAGTGGACTGAAACAATGTAAATTAGAGTGTCTTGCTCAAGGACAGAACACTCCGCCGGGAAGCGAACTTATGACCTTACGATTGTAAACCAAATACCCTAACAGCTAAGCCACGCGCATTCACTTGCATTTACATGTCATGAAACGGACGTAAAGTACATAAAGCATACGAGTTTACACACGCATTTTCACACACGCACACATATACATATATACAGACATTAATCTCTCTCCCTCCCTCTGTCTATGCATGTACATATCTATTCACAGATACACACACATCATACGTATATAAGATATATGTTTACGTAACGAAAAAAACGCAGACGCTTATACACTCACAAGCACAAACTCACACACACACACACACACACACACACACACACACGCACACACACACACAATACACACACAATACACACACAACACACACACACACAAACACACACATATATACGTAAAATAAGCATGCATTTATATATATATATATATATGCATATACATTTATATATATATATATATATATATATATATATATATATATATATATATATATATATATATATATATGCATTTATATATATATATATATATATATATATATATTTATATATATATATATATTTATGTATGCTTTGTTGTTGTATATATGTGTATATGTGTTTGTGTGTGTGTGTGTCTATCCTTTTATACTTGGACGTATCTATCTATCAACACACATGCACACATACACACACACGCACACATCCACACGTACACACACACACACACACACACACACATACACACACACATACTTACTTACTGCCGTGCTTCTTAAGTTAGTTAACAGAAAATTCCATTAAACATTAATTCGCCCTTATCAGAATTTTTTTTTTTTTTTCCTCACTGTTAACACGTCTGCGTAAGTCATGTGACAATTGCTGCTTTGGGAACTCGATAGCACCGTCGAGTTGGCATGTGATGCGACTAGAAGGCAGGAATAGTATGATATAAATATCGGAAACTCTTTGATATTCTGGAGGATGACAAGATTATATTTCACTTGGTAAACCCGAACTTGAGATGGCATGCTGTTGTTGCTGTCATTTATTTTTTTGTATGTTTAAGAGGTGGTGAACTAAAAATAGAGCTTTCTGTATGTAGCTATAACTGTGTGTGTAAATGCGTGTGTATGAGTACGGATGCATGCGTATATATTTATGTCTGAATGTATAAATACATAGGTATATATTTCTGTCTGTCTGTCTGTCTGTCTGACTGTCTGTCGAACGATATTGTTATACATGGGGATATTCATATTTTACCAATCAAACACACGCACTATAGGTTTTGTCTTTGCATCAGCTTTATTATTATTATTATTATTATTATTATTATTATTATTATTATTATTATTATTATTATTATTTTAAAGGCGGTGAGCTGGCAGAATCGTTAGCGCCTGTCGCTACGTTCTGAGTTCAAGTTCCGCCGAGGTTGAGTTTATCTTTCGTCCTGTCGTAATCGATAAAATAAGTACCAGACGAGCCCTTTCGTTATACACTCTGAGTATGACCTCTTCGGAATTTTCCAACACAAATGCGTAAACATATATATATATATATATATATATATATATATATATATATATATATATATATATATATATATATATATATATAATGTAAGTGTACACACACAAACATAACCACAACACACACACGCACACGAATATACATAATCCCACTTGATAGGTATGACGATGGTGATGATCACTGATTTTCTTGAGGATGATGACGGTTATTGTTTATACGTACATATGCGTGTATGTATGTATGTATGTATGTATGTATGTATGTATGTATGTATGCATGTATGTATGTATGTGTTATGTATGCACGCCTAGATGTATAAGTATATGTGTCTATACACACACACATACATATATATATATATAGAAAGAGAGAGAGAGAGAGAGAGAGAGATACATATACATATATACACACGCCAATTCTTATGAAAATTTATGTAGTATATTATACATATTTAATGTTTCTACGTGATCATATCGAAACAAAATGAACATACGAAATTATTAAGCCATATAAATTTTTGATAATTAACAAAATATTCCCATCAAAAAAAATATTT
>NC_142946.1:51192949-51200449 GCF_046866305.1 Octopus bimaculoides
ATATATATATATATATATATATATATATATATATATATACATATATATCCACGCAATAATTCTTTTATTCTCTAGTCATAGTCATTCAGTTTTATAGAATCTTTCTACCACTTTCTGTTCCTTAACGTGAAGTAAAAACGAAACAAAACTATAAAAGAATTAAAAAGGAAAGGAAAGAAATGGAAAATAGACAAAAGGATTTTTTCCTTATTCTCTCTCTATTTTATTTTACAATGCCGCCAGTCCATTGAAAACGTCAGCGATAATGTATGAGCCAGAAGTTGAATGTCTTACAAATGTTACAGATTGCTAGGTCCATGTAACATTTGATGGGAATGGGTTTCTGCAGGGTAATTTTTCCAATAAATAACTGCACGTGAAGTCTGTGGAATAATTTGTGTGTTCTGGTCAACTGGCCTTGCTATATAAGCCAAATAACTGTTGTGAATCTTGCGTTACGAAAATACGGTGATAAAACTATAAGCTGCTGAGAATAATCCAAGACAAGAGAGAAAACAGAACGAAACAACCTGTCAATTTATTACATCAACACACAAAGTAGTCAAACGAGTTCATTCATGTGTTTACATATATATATATATATGCATGCATGCAAGTATGTATGTATGTATGTATTTATGTATGTATATATGTATGTATGTATGTATGTGTGAGTATGCATGCATGCGTTTCTGTATATGTGTTTGTACGTATGCAAGTATGTAGGTAAGTAGTGTGCAAATATGAATTTGTGTGCATATGTATATATGTAAATAAATGTAGGTGTGTATATGCGTGTGAATGTATACATATGTATGTATATTTGTTTCTTATGTATATATATATATATATATATATATATACATATTTGTTTTGCAAGATTTTTTATGTGAAATCGTGTGTTGAAACAGATGTTGTTGTACTTGGGGATGGTCATATTGCCAGTTTAGCCAATAAAAACACACGCACTGTATATTTGGTGTTAATTTTTTTTTTTTTCAGCTTTATATTACATTAATCTTAATCTTAATCTTATTTCGGCCAGAGTTCTTTCGTCACACTTCTGTGACCTCATCAGTGGTCCTTTGTTTCCTTCTTTCTTATGTGTGTCTCACCTTGCTAACTATCAGCCATTTTGTATTTTGTCAAAATACAAAATACAAAATGGCTGATAGTTAGCAAGGTGAGACACACATAAGAAAGAAGGAAACAAAGGACCACTGATGAGGTCACAGAAGTGTGACGAAAGAACTCTGGCCGAAATAAGATTAAGATTAAGATTAATGTAATATAAAGCTGAAAAAAAAAAAAATTAACACCAAATATACAGTGCGTGTGTTTTTATTGGCTAAACTGGCAATATGACCATCCCCAAGTACAACAATATATATATATATATATATATATATACACACACAAACACATATTCACTTGTCTATATAATTTTGCACATACTTCTGTACACACAAACAAACCCATATACATGTATCTATGTTGATATATACACATTCGTACGTATAATGATGCTATTAAAAATATATGCTTGCGTATGACTGCGTCTGGCCGAATGCTTTTGTATTTGTTTTTGAACATTTTCGTGCTGAAATATATTCGTATGCATGCATAATGCAATTTTCTTCCATCCTCTTTCTGTCTTTGTGTTGCTCCAGTTCAACCCCTATCGAACACCTATGGTAATACTTTCGTCCCTCTGTGACAATCCTCCCCTCCTTATTTTTTCATTTTTCTATTAATACTCCGAGGAGCTATGGTAAAGAACGAATCATGTTTCGATTAGGGAGAAAATATTTAAGAAAAAGTGGAAGTGGATTGGTAGCACAATTAGAAAGGACACACCAAATGTAGTGAAAAGTGCTTTACAGTGGAATCCGGATTGATATAGAAATAGGGGTAGGCTTAAGAACTCGTGGTGTAGATCAACACCTTTCGTTTTTCCGTCTTTCTTTTTTTTTTTAGTGGTGGTGGTGGGGAGGAGTTTGATGTTCTACAAAATGTAGCTCTGTATTTTGCGGAGAGTGTGTTGGAGGAATTGAGTATCACATCTTGTCAAATATAATGACATTTATCTTGTTAACAATGACTTACTTTCAACTAAAAGCACACGCTGTTACGATATTCTGAATTGCTATGTTTTGACAGATCTATAAAATATATTTTTTGACAGTTCTGTAGACCAGTAAAAAAAAAGCTAGTGTATTATTCACAATTTTGAGTTTTGTACCAAAAAGCTAAAATTTCAACACGGAAATCTTATACTATACGGAATGGGGTTAACCAAGGTCGTACCGGATGTCAATTCACACAGCTTTACAACGCAACTTGAAATATCAGATTTTTACCAATGTTACAATGTTATTGTTGTACCGCTGCTGGTGTTAAAATAAGTACCGTCTAAGCTTCAACATGTGGTTCAATAAGAAATTTTCAACATTCAAACTGAACTCTAATTTGCTCAATTGGTACGTCAGTTGTTCGAATTCAGAACACAAACAGAGGCGTATACCCTCTAGTAATATCTGTGTGCAAAAATATGTGTGTATGTACATTCAAGCATATACTCCTTTACTTTTTCACTTGTTTCAATCATTTGACTGCGGCCATGCTGGAGTACCACCTTTAGTCGAGCACATCGCCCCCAGGACTTATTCTTTGTAAGCCTAGTACTTATTCTATCGTATTCCTTTTGCCGAACCGCTAAGTTACGGGGAGGTAAACACACCAGCATCGGTTGTCAAGCGAAGTTAGGGGGACAAACACAGACACACAAACACACACACACACACACACACACACACACACACACACACACACACACACACACACATATATATACGATGGGCTTCTTTCAGTTTCCGTCTTTGAAATCTACTCACAAGGCTTTGGTCGGCCCGAGTCTATAGTAGAAGATACTTGGTCAAGGTGCCACGCAGTGGGACTGAACCCAGAACCATGTGGTTGCTAAGCAAATTATATATGTATGTAGCTGTCTCTGTTGACACTCCGAAATCTTTGGGCTAACCGTAATAGATCACTTGCCTAATAAAGTCCCATTGTCTACATTAGCAATAGGCCACTGGTCAACTTTAGTAGGCGCCTTATCTCGTAAAGTACTGTGGAATTAAAATCAGCAAATTACTGGTTTCAAATTTTCGTACAAGACCAGCAATTGCGGGGTTGGGGGCTAGTCGATTACAGTGACCCCTATTCTCAACTGGTGCTCGTTTAATTGACACCGAGAGAATGAAAAGCAAAGTCGACACCGGCGGAATTTGAACTCACAACGTGAAGAGAGACAAAATGCCGCTAAGCAATTTTTCCCAGCTCACCGTCTTACATCAGCAAATTATTAAAACCTTTGCTAGTGTTACACAATACCTTTGTTATTTACAATCATATATAACAAACAGTAGTTTTTTTAATGCTATAATATGCTATAGAACAAAGCAATAGATAAACACGGTGAGGCCAAGTAAAACTTAATTAAATAGAGTGGGTTGTTGAGAACGACTGTTTTCTTATACTATCTTACTGTGGAGAGAGAAAGAAAAATCAACAGAAACAATATCGATCTTTATTGAGATTATATCACCAATTGAGTAACTTTGCCTAACCTACAACGGTGATATTCTCTCTCTATGTATATATATACGGAGCAATATAATTATGGTATTTACTGAATCAGATACATCGATTTGTGTAACTCATGAGAAATTTATTTATCGAACTACTCATAAATGCGTCATCTATACAAATATGGTCTATCCGATTTAATAAACCCTTAATACATACGCACAAACACACATATTTATACCAAATAGTACCATCAATCTGCTCTATTTCACAAATTGCACACGTAAGTATGTATAATTAAAAACTTATATTGTGTTTTCGTTCCATTTATGTATATGTATATGTATATGTATATGTATATGTATATGTATATATATATATATATATATATATATATATATATATATATAATAAGATAATTGAAATTCACAAACAAGAAAAGACGAAGACAGGAGTATGAACAACCAGCAGGTGTATTAGTTTGACGCTCGGGAAAGTGGGAAACGTCTTTTACGTTTCGAGCTTACTTTCTTCAACAGAGAGGAATAGGAGAAAATAAACAGAGAGAGAGAGAGGGGAGAGAGAGAGTGTGTGTGAGAGAGAGAGAGAGAGAGAGAGAGAGAGAGAGAGAGAGAGAGAGAGAGAGAGAGAGAATAGAAAAAAACTTGTGAATTTAGCGATCAAGCCTGGCGACTGGTTGGGGAAAAATGGTTTGACAGGAGAGGTAGAAAGAAGGGGAGATTGTAAAGTACTGTTGGGGAGTGCGTGTGTGTGCGTATGTGAGAATGTGTAAGTGTGTGTGTGGATACGGGTTAGTGACTTTGATGTGGGGATGTGGGTGTGGGGTGGAAGTGGGAGGTGTGGGAGTAGGTGAGTATGGGTGTGGGGTTTGGCTGGAGGGAAAACAGAAGATGGGTAGGAGTGAAGAGAAGAAGAAAGTGTCAGATGAAGAGAGGAGGAGAGTTGAGCCCATGTGGAAAGGAGCGAATAGAGAAGATTAATCCCTGTTCACGGCGAAGGCGGGAGTCCGGATGCCCCCTGTGCAAAGACAGTCCGAACACAGACAAGTGTCATAGTGAATGACCGGTAGAGCGGAAATGGCGCGAGACCGGGTGTCATTGCGGAGTCTGATGTCTCGGAGGTACTCCGCGAACTGGTCAGCCAATCGGCGTCCCGTTTGACCAATTTACACAGAAGGACAGAAAGAGCAGGAGGTGCAGTAAATATAAGTATATATATATATTATTCAAAAGAATTCCAACTGTGTCTGTTTTTTATGTTTTATTTATATTCTTATAAAATTAATGTAGGATATAGAATATGGAATATATAATATATATAGTAAAATGAAATGAAGTATTGAATGTCTTATTGAGTAAATGAAATATTGAATATTAAATATTAAAGGACTAGTATACTTTCCTGCTTTCCAGCAGTCTTCAAGGTCCCATGTGACAGAAATGTTTCAACTGTAGTTGACAGCCTGCCTTTTGTCACACACACAAACACATGCACACACACGCACACACACACACACACACACACACACACACACACACACACACACACACACACACACACACACACACACACACACACACATTTCCAGTATTTTTGATGGCGTTCAATGAACGTTCATCAGTTGAAAGTGAGCTAGCAACAGTTTCATTGCGTTTCGTTACTTCTAATTTATACATGCAGCGATGGCTACAATCTACAGGCTTGATCTGTAGTACGACACAGCTTCAGAAATGAACACAGCTAATGTGTCAGGAATTTGTTATTTTGTTCTGTTTTTCATTCCGCTAAAGCATGATAAAATTTTAAATACTCCAACCATTACAGAACACAATTACATCAATAATACACAGTAGATATGCTGAACGGGCGAGAAGCAACAACTGCGATTCTCATGTGTATAGCAGATTACACTTACTAATTATGTTGTTAATTACTTGCGCTTTACGAAATTGCATTAATAGAAATAATTAATATCATGCATTTTTCATAATAACAATCAACAGATTAGATAATTTAGTTGGTTGTGCAATAAATTAAAAGCTGTTATATTATTTCTTAATGCTTTTCAAAACTTCAAAGATACATTTAAACAACGTTCATGTCCGGTTTTACACTCATTAGCTGAAAGAGATGTGAAACTCTAGTAGACTGTTATATAGAAAACAAACAGATGACTCGATGGGATTAACTGTTGGCCAAAACATAACTGCCGATCACACCACAACAGGAAACTTGTTTACAGCTGTCAGTTACATAGTGCGTAGTTAAAAGCTAGAGAGACTACGTTGCCAAAAGTGAAATCGTCGTTGATGCTCGCGATGATCTGGTTTACTCAAAGGTTTAACCTCTATCAAGAAAAGCTATGATCAAATGCATTGCAGTCTTGATCATTACATCTTTCTTTTCTCCCTGCATAATAGAACTAGGGTGGAGGCGCAATGGCCCAGTGGTTAGGGCAGCGGACACGCGGTCATAGGATCGCGGTTTCGATTCCCAGACCGGGCGTTGTGAGTGTTTATTGAGTGAAAACACCTAAAGCACCACGAAGCTCCCGCAGGGGAAGGTGGCGAACCCTGCTGTACTCTTTCACCACAACTTTCTCTCACTCTTACTTCCTGTTTCTGTTGTGCCTGTAATTCAACGCTGAATAAAACGTGTGATGCTCTAATCTGGAGAAGTAAGCTGCTAAGAAACTCAGCAGAGCAAATGCAATATCCGCAAGCTTCAAGAGCATCATAAATGACTGAAAATAGACATCGATGAACCCAGGAATGGAAGCAATGCCACTTACGATCTAAGATTATCTTTGATAGAGATTAGTCTCATCATAATTAATTAGCGCTCTTAGGGATACAACAGAAGATTCAGAAAAGTATACAGAAAATTCGCGTTGCGGAAACATGCTGCTTCTAAAATGATAGTCGCTAACTGATCTACTCGCAAAACTACAAACACGTCATGTACGCTGTGGTTACTTTTCGCAAATAGAATGCGAATGCGTGTACATCTGCATGTGTGTATGCATGTGTATGTGAGCAGTATAAGCCTCTGCGATTTGCCCCTCATTTGTCCACCAATACAGCTACATGTTAATGATTATGTATAACTAATAGCAATCAACACACACACACACGTAAGTATATACATATATACACGCACACACATACATGCATATATATATATATATATATATATATATATATATATATATATATATATGTATGTGTAAAATCTATCTAACTGTTCATCCATCCATCATCTATCTATCTATCTATCTATCTATCTATCTATCTATCTATCTATCTATCTGGCACATACCAGAAACAACGACTGCTTCGTTTCACTGGCACGATATGCCGAGTTAGGTCTCACTGTACGGCATCTTGGCCAATCCTGGAGCTTCATCAATGCTTTATAATTAAAAGATATTAGGCAGAAACTCAACGGAAGCCTCTCGTATGTATATGCATGTACATATATGTGTATCCGGGGAAGGAGGGCTTCATGATGGTGGGTGTGTACATATGTTTGCATGTGTACACACATGTTGCTCCCCCATGTCCCGTAACGAAGCCGCTGGCCAGATGGAGTGCGATGAAATAAATACTACACTCAGACTGACAAACAATGTCTGGGTCCATTATGATCAACAAAAACCTAGAATGGCGATGGCACAATATGATTACAATACAATGAGTTGAAAACCGGAAAACAATGCAAGAACATACAGGCAAGCCATTTAAAATGGATTCCCTTACTAATTGAGAAAAACAAGACAATAAACAGAGAGTGGTTTTAATATCTTTCACGTTTTATGGATAATCTGTCGTCTGCCTGAAAGATAGGATATTAGCGGAAGAAACATGATTCATCGTTAATTGAAAGGAA
>NC_142946.1:51217949-51232949 GCF_046866305.1 Octopus bimaculoides
TTGAGGATCCAGGTATAGCTTCTACATTTTTATTCATATGATTTTTTAAAATCATGCTCAATAATCCAATTATTATTGATACTATTTTTACCTTCATGCCCCACATTTTGAATACTTCAATTTTGAGGTCTTTGTAATTCGATAACACTTCCAATCAATTAAGATCAGAAGCGATGAGAGCCACTGCCTTTATTATTATTATTATTATTTTATTTTGACTTTTGCTTTGCATTTGTACACCCAGAGACCCCAAGAGACAACAAGTTAGACGTTCATGTAGGTGTTATGCCTAGGGTACCATATAGCTGAATTTGTATATAGTGTTGTTCTAGAGTTATTATTATTATTATTATTATTATTATTATTATTATTATTATTATTATTAAGGCAGCGAGCTGGCAGAATCGTTAGCACACCGGGCGAAATGTTCAGTGGTATTTCGTCCGTCTTTACGTTCTGGCTTCAACTTCCGTAGAGGTCGACTTTGCCTTTCATCCTTTCGGAGGTCAATAAACTAAGAACCACCTGAATACTGGACTCAATGTAATCGACTAGTCCCCTCCCCCAAAATTTGAGGCCTTTCGCCTCCAGTAGAAAGGATTATTATTATTATTATTATTATTATTATTATTATTATTATTATTATTATTATTATTATTATTATTATTATTATTATCATCATTATTATTGTTATTGTTATTATTTCAACTTTTCCTCTAATTTCCGCTCAAGACGACATATGCCGACGCATCGTACTACCTGTAATCAATTTTCTTTCATTATATTTATATATTCCAATTTTTAGTTTCCAGTAATCTCATTTTGCTAATATAAGATTTCCTACAGTTACTTATAGACAAGAATTGAAATTTTCTTTCTTTTAGACTTGTACAAAGTAAACTATTCACAGACGCACCGCTTATCTCCAGTGTGTGTGTGGTTAGGTATGTATATATATATATATACACGCGTATATACATATGTATATATATATAAACACACACACACACACACACACACACACACACACACACACACATATATATATATATATATATATATATATATCCGTATATATATAAATATATATATATGTATGTTTGTATGTATACACACGCACATATATATATATATATATATATATATATATATATATATATATATATATATATATATATATATATATATATATATGTGTGTGTGTGTGTGTGTGTGTGTGTGTGTGTGCATGTGTATATATATGTATATATATATAATTGTGTGTGTGTATGCATGCATATATGCATACATACCACACAGGCTGATATATGTATATAATATGAAGTAATTTCTGTGGATACCATGAAAAAATGGAGACATTACACAAGACCTGGAATTCTCTTCCTCCTCCTCTTCTCCTTCTTTTTCATCATCATCATCATCATCATCATCATCCACATCAGTATGAATGGACCTCATCACTACCGATACCACCACCATTGCTACAATCATCACCATAATCACAATTATCAGAATCATCAGCAGCAGCTTCACGCCACCACCGCCGCCACCGCCGCCGCCGCCGCCGTCGCCACCACCACCACCACCACCAAGATAACCGTCGCCACCAACTTTATAATCTTCATAATCGCCATCGTTGTTGTTTCCAGCCAACGGTATTTTCATCCTCATCTCCTGCCTCACATTCGCCAAGACTTCGACAACAACAACAACTACAACAACAACATCAACAACAATAACAACAGCAACAACCACTACAACAACAGAAAAAAAACGAGTAGAACACATACAGACGCGTACAGCAGCATCCACTGCGTAACTCTGTCGACTGTATCGATACATCTGTAATAGGTTCAAACGGTGCATTAGATAAAACAGGAAATATAACAATTAGTTGTGGGGAAAAAAAAAAGATAAAGAGACATGGAAACAAAACGAAAAACGTTAAACAGTTGAAAACAAAAGAATTTTCTCCGTTATAATCACATGGACACACAGACATATAGAGATATAGACACGTTGATAGACTCACATACGTATACAGATATAGATGCACGCACGTTAAGCCAGCCGTTATCACACACAGATTTCTACCGCCTACACATACGTAAACGCGTAAATATATGTACAGATAAACGCATCGACAAACTGTATCTTGCACACTTTTAAACAATCGAATGTTGTATGTATCCATATGTATGTATGAAATGGTGGAGATTGTATGTGTGCATGTGCGGAGATATACATTGGCACGGATGGGTGTATACGTGTATACCTATGTACGCTTGTGTGAATGTATGTATGTATGAATGTATGCATGAACGTATATATATATATATGTATGTATATAGGTGCAGGAGTGGCTGTGTGGTAAGTAGCTTCCTTACCAACCACATGGTTCCGAGTTCATTCCCACTGCGTGGCACCTTGGGTAAGTGTCTTCTACTATAGCCTCGGGCCGACCAAAGCCTTGTGAGTGGATTTGGTAGACGGAAACTGAAAGAAGCCCGTCGTATATATGTGTATATATATATATATATATATATATATATATATATATATATATATATATATATATATATATATATATATATATATATATATATGTATATGTATATATATATATATATATATATATATATATATATATATATATATATATATATATATATATATATATATATCTGTATGCGTGTGTATACGTTTGTGTGTCTGTGTTTGTCACCCAAACATCGCTTGACAACCGATGCTGGTGTGTTTATGTTCCCGTAACCTAGCGGTTCGGCAAAAATGACTGATAGAATAAATACTAGGCTTCCAAAGAGTAAGTCCTGGGGTCGATTTTCTCGACTAAAGGCGGTGCTCCAGCATGGCCACAGTCAAATGACTGAAACAAGTAAAAGAGTAAAAGCGAGAGTAAAAGAGAGTTAGCGGTATTTTGTCTGTCCTCACGTTCTCAGTTTAATTTCCTCTGCGGTAGACTTTCAGGTTCGATAAAATAAATACTAGTCGAGCACTAGGATCGATGTAATCGACCAGTTCCCAAACCCGTCAAAAAAAAAAAAAAAAAAAAAAGGCCTTGTGTCTATTGTAGAAAGGTTTGTTATTATTATTATTATTATTATTATTATTATTATTATTATTATTATTATTATTATTATTATTATATTTTTTTTTCTTCCACAGCAGAGAAAACTTCCTTTCACATTTTTACAACATGTTTCTTTCTGCTGGCGAAGTTCACGCCTATCATTACCATGCAATTGAGTTATCTTACTCTGTGGCAGATTTGATCTTAGATGCTGTTTGAATAATCTTAATTTAATGATGGCGACGAATATCTCCGGATATTTATATCCCATGACTCAGATTACGCTTTGTATTTTCCTGTCAGTAACGGTGTTATAATATTATTTTCCCCTCCCTTCTTTTTTCCTTCCTTCCGGTAAGAGAGATATTTCCTTTGGATCTAATTTTTTTTATGTGTTTATGCTTCTCATTTTTTAAAATACATATTTTTTTTTTATCGTTTAAGCAATGGAGATAATTAATTTTTAATACTAAGCCTAAATAAGATGATAATTAATAATACATTTTCTAAAGTGCATGCTCATCACCATTGTTGCAAAAAGGGGGACAAAAAAGAAAAACACAAATAAAAGCAGTTAATCTTAGTAATTTATCATCAGCATAAATAACCGCATAGTCATTTCTAGCAAAAAAAACACCAACCGCACCACCACCACGACCCGCGTCATTTCATCATCATCATCATCATCATCGTCGTCTTCGTTGTCGTCGCCATCATCACGATTTTTAAAATCCTTTGCCCGTTGACAGTCTTATCGACCTCAATACCTCGGCCAAACAGCAATCAATAAAACAATACAGTACAGTTTCTAATCGGATTATCATCGCACACACACACACACACACACACACACACACACACACACACACATACACACATACACACATAACGATTACAACAACAACTGTTGACATCATCCGCATCATCCACAACATCGACAACCAATCACTACCACGACCACCGACACCACCAGCACCACCACCACCACCACTACTACTACTACTACTACTACTACTACTACTACTACTACTACTACTACTAATTACAGATGACAGTTTCATCAGTCGTAGGTACTAAAGATAATCGCCTTGTGAGACGACCTCTACACTATTATTGATCTGCAAGAAAAATGGTGGTCAAATCTCTCTGAAATACATGCAGCTTTCTTCCTATTAAAAGACGATCGTAAATAATCATTTATATCTTTCCATTACACTTCAGACAGATTCAGCGTTGAGTCGCTGAAGCAGAAATATCGTTATAGCAAATATTCTGTTCAATACCATAGATTTGTTTGTCAGTAGCTTGACGTTCATCACTTGAGCATGTCCCTTAGTGGCTGACAATATGTGCATGTCTGATCATGAACAGGTGTACTGGGGGTGCATCACAACCATGCGTTGAGAGGAATTGTTTGGGATATGAATACATGTAACAAAAGGAAAGTTTGAAGGAAATATTAGCTTTATATCATACTTTCTAGGGGTAAGCAAATAGGAAATAACAGTTGCTACCCAAGGACAAAAATCGTGTTACACTGTGTTATGTGAGTTTGGCTGTGCAGCAAATCCTTGCTTTAAATTGATTGCAGATATAGAAATAATTTAAGAAGTGGTAAACGGTAGGCTGCGAAGTGTTGCAGACTGAGTGATTATAAGCTAATGTTCGAAGACGTGAAATGAAATCGGGATCGCGGTTTGGTGTGTGATTCATTAAATGGCTCAGAAAAAGAAAAAGAAAACAAACAAAAGGTTAATGGAAGATAAAATAAATCCCCTAACAGCGGCACTCGGGATAGTCGAAATCCAAGAAGTAATATCAGTAAAAAAAAATTAAAAAAATGAAATAATACATTCTCACATGGAGGGAGACAGAAATAAAGAGAGAGAAAGTGAGAGAGAGGAGGGGGAAGAGAGATAGAGGGAAAGAGAGGGGGAGAGATAGAGGGAGAGAGAGAAAGGGGGATGGTGCGAGAATGAAAGAGAAAGGGATATAAACAGAGGGTGAGAAGGTGAGAAGGAGCTGCAGACTTCCAAACTTTTGATGATGTATGTTTATATTGCAGCAGCAATATTGTTATTATTATTATTATTATTATTATTATTATTATTATTATTATTATTATTATTATTATTATTAGTAGTAGTAGTAGTAGTAGTATATAACATAAAGTCAACCATCTGCTGCTTTGAGAATGGGATCAATAGTCGTTCTACATGTAGGACCTTACTTCACTTAACTAATGGATGTATGTGATTTAGAAAATACGGTATGAATCATATTTTTTATGTTTTTTTTCCTCGCATTTATTTATATTCTATATTTTATTTTATATCTTATTTTACCCTTGTTTTGTTTTAACCCAGATTCAAGATGACATTACGAAATAGATAAACAAGAATATACATAGAAATATAAATTAACCCATGATATTCCCTGTCAGTTGAACAGATAAACGAAATAGATTCACATATTCAAACATGGATATTTCGATTTTATACTCACAATGAAATGATATATATGTGAAAACTGAATGCCGCCATTCAGATAACATCCTATTTTACTATGACTGTGTGTGGTATACATACATACATACATACATACATACACATATATATCTTTATATATATATATATATATATATATATATATATATATATACATACATACATATATATATGTATGTATATATATATATATATATATACATACATACGTCCATCCATCCATACATACGTACATATACACACACATACACACACACACATATATATATTTATTTATATATATATATATATATATATATTTATATATTTATATATATATATATATATATATATATATATATATATATATATATATATATATATATATATTTTATATATATATATATATATATATATATATATATATATATACATACATAGGTCCATCCATCCATCCATCCATACACACACACACACACACACACACATAAAAGAAAAAATGTTTATATCGAGAAGCATGCAATATCGATATGCATCGGTTGATAAAAGGCAGCCGCTATGAAGACTGCCTTCAGGTAGCGATAACAGTTCAATCAAAAGACAAACAGAAAAATAAAAAAAGAGAGAGAAAAGAGGATACATTGTTAGTTATACTGTTTCAGAAGCCATCCTTACTTTATTTCCCACACGTCACGCACCATCTATAATAACATTTCATGAAAAACGGAGGCAAAATCTGGTTTATTCATCTGTGACATCAGGTCATACAATCAAAACTTGCCAGCTTCGAAGATAATATCTCTCTCTCTCTCTCTCTCTCTCTCTCTCTCACTCTCTGCATAAAAAGCGTTTTTATATCCTTCTTTCCCCACTCTCTCTCTTTCCCTCGATCTTCTTCTCTTTCCTTTCACTCACCCCCTCAACATCATCATCATCATCATCGTCATCATCATCATCATCACCACCATCATCATCATGTACATCATATTTATTGCATACTTCCACTGCACAACAGACAGCAGATGCTATTCATTGGGCATGCGTCTTAATATTTTGTTTTCGGTCATGAAATTTCTAATGCATTCAAAGCAATCTATGCAACATACCTACAACACTTTTTAATTTTCGGTGTATTGTGCACTTTTCAAGTCTTGGGACTTTTTGCCTATATATTTATCTATATTTGCATTCATCTTTAATTATTCCCAAGACGCCTATAATTATAAATATTCCTATTGTGTTTTAGTTATCACTATTTTCGCACCTTTAAATCTGGATATATTTTTTCCCATTTCTTATAGATGTATCTTATCAGTTTTGAAGTTGATTCTATCTCCATGATTCACAGCTTTTTCTGGTTGTCTTTAATAAAAGTATCCTACCGATAAAAATAAAAATGATCGTTTTTGACTACTGGAACCGTATTTTACAGTGCATAAAACATGCACATCACATCTATTTTGTGTGTCAAGGCGTTGGAAGATTTGCTTAGAGGTTGGAAACTTAAAGGAGCATCCCACACAAAATTGCAAACAAAACTGTCATGGCGGACTTCTTCACTCTCATGGCGGACTACATCTCTATCATCGCAGACTAAATCACTCTCATGGTGGGTTACATCACTCTCATAGTGTCGGACACATCAAATATCGAGATAGTCAGTACCATTCTTGAGAATGGTACTCGTCAGAAATTTAATGGGGGAGGGGTTAATTGACGTAATCGACCTTAATAATGGGTTGGTACTATGCCGAAGGGCAGAGTACCTGCAGTTTTTGAGGGGAGAATGTGCTAGTCGATTATATCTACTGCCTATTATATCGACACCAAAAAAAAAAAGGCAAAAAAAAGAAATGATATAGAAAGGCGACTTGGGCAGTATTTGAACTCAGAAGGAAAAGCCAGTAGAAATGCTACGTTGCATTTCACCCGGTATGTTAACGATTCTACCAACTTGCCCTTTTTACTGCAATAGTCAAAATCCTTTCCATTATAGGCACAAGGCCCGATTCTTCCAGCTCATCGCTTTTACTGTGATAACAAAAATAACATCATTAACAACGGAGAAAGAGTGGAAGGCTCTAAGTAGTCCCTTTTTGTCACGTCCCTTTTTTTTTATCCAAATATTGTGTATCTCGGACTACATTGGCACATTTCTCAAAGTAACCTCGAGTGTGATTCGAGTGAGATTTAACAGTTGTTTCTAGCAGATTGAGCGATTGCTTAGAGGCTTCACCCGGTGGCTAGTTTACCTCTATGACAAACGTAAACTGGATTTCTTTTTCTTTTTTAAAAACACATCACTTTTTGTTTTTCCCCTCAGAGAATAAAAACTCCGTTCCAAAAGTTAATTATTTTTCCTCATAAAACTAGCCAGATTGCATTTTCAGTACAACAGAAATCAGAATATTAGCTAAACTAATTAAATATTTAATTAGTACCGACACACAGAGGAATACTTTTGTTACATGACGTTACATATTTAAAACCAGATATTCCCTCCTTCTTCCAAACTACCTTGTATATATTACGTTTTGATGATTTAACACAGTAGAGTTTCAAACACAAGCTATTTATTTTTGATAAACCAAGTTTATCTGTAATGAACGTGTTGCTGTTAATTCATATCTTAGTAATTTCGAAGGATGTGGCATGGGGGGAATGTTCCGATTTAAACTCAAGATCAGGATTGATTAAACTAAAAACTGTCAGTGCTTTAAAGATGGCAATCTTCTGCTACAGATAAACATTACCTTTTTTTCTTTTACTTTCTACTTCTTTCATTCACTGGACTGCAACCATGCTGGGGCACCGTCTTGAATACATTTTTTATTTGAAAATAAAAAGCATCAAACTATGGGGATAAGAGCAAAGACAATATCAACCCATTCTTTTGATACAAAAGTGCTTAATGTAGCGAGCTTACAATAGTCTTTCTACTAAAGTCATAGGGCCTGAAATTTTGGTGGAGGAGTATAGTCAATTACAAAACTTGATTAGGGCTTATTTTATTGATCCTGAAAGGATGAAAGGCAAAGTCAACCTCGGTGGAATCTGAACTCAGAACGAAAAAACGGGCGAAATGCCACTAGACACTTTTCCAGCGTGCAAATGATTCTGCTAACTCGGCGTCTTATAGTGACCCTACGATAATGAAACAGAAAAAAGACCCCGGTGGGATTTGAACATATAACGTAAAAAGACTTAATGAGGCATTTTTGTTCGCCGCTCGATCGATTCGTTCAATGAACCCTTTTTTTTCTTGCTTATTTTTAATCTGATATTGATGTCCAACAGGGACACAAGACCATACATTCTGAAGATAGGAGTCGGATGAGTGTTGCAATCGATTATATCGACCTAGTACATGATTAATACTGATTTTATTGACTCCGGAAATTTATGTTCGACGTTCAAATCCCATATGGGTCACAATTTGAACTCGGAACATAAAAAGGGTAACTAAACACGATTAAGCCGCTCTACCGTTTCTATCAGCCCATCCCCATCATGTATCTTTTATTGATTTCCTAAAGGCAGGGAAATGGTAGAATTGTTAAAACATTGAACTAAATGTCACGAGGTATTTCTTCTGGATATTTATGTTCTGGGTTCCAGTCTCACCAAGCTCAACGTTGCATTTTATTGATCCGGGGTTCACTATTATAAAAATAATATAGTAATCAAGTACTGAGAAGGATTTAATTCACTAATAGAATTTTCCACCAAAATATATGTCTTTGTGCCTATATAGGAAAAGAATTACTCCTTCCAAAGTGACAAGGCTTAACCCTTTGAGCCCTGACTTCCTGACCCTTATTCGACCATATACTTGACACTCCACCGGTGCTAGGGTATAGTGAAAAATAAGCCATCCACCGGTAAACCGGTGTTACGGGCTCAAAGGGTTAACTTTAGTTGAAGGGTGCACTCGGTTAAATCGAATCCTCTACTTGAGTGATACGTTATTGGCCCTCGGGCCAATGAAATTAGAGATCGATTCGACTCAGCATCATTTGAACACCGATCGTAAAGTATCGCAATAAATTAATACCATACGGTACATACATAAACACACACACACACACACACACACACACACACACACATACATACATATACATGCGCGTGTGTGTATGTGTGTCTGCGTGCCTGTATGTGTGTGTGTGTGTGTGTGTGTGTGTGTGAGTGTGTTTGTGTGTGTATGCGCACGCATGTGTGTGTATTAATGTTTGTTTTTTATCTTCAGTCATATGAAAAACAATTTTACATTAATCTGAAAGGTTAATCTATATTATTGCAGAGTGCAAATTTATTATTCTTAAATATAAATATACGTGCGTGTATGTGTGTGTGTATACATACATACATACATACGTACATACATACAGACAGACAGACAGACAGACATACATACATATATGTATATATACACACACATATGTATATATATATATATATATATATATATATATATATATATATATATATATATATATGTATATATATTATTTATTTACATATGTATCTAGGTGTGTATACATAGTTATCTTGCTATCTTTGATGTGCTAGCCTCTTCAGCCAATCCCCTACACTCCTTGTTGAATCTAATATTATTAATATGAAACAAATTTATCAGTCATCATAACTATGCTTTAACGTCTGCTTATTCCCATATGTTCCGTGTACAATTTTAGAATATTTTCCAAAATTTTGGCAAACAATTCCCCAGTTGAATTTTTATCAAAAGAATGATTAGATTTTTGGTTATTTATAAATTTGTTTGCAGTTTCTTACAAACACACGCATAAGCAAACAAACAAATAAACTAACAAATAATATAAAAAAAATTCTAGAAGACAAATAGGCAGAAAGAAATGTAGACAAGTATATAAGAATGGCTAAGTACTATCTTACAACATTTGATTAGATAAACTGGCAAACAAATTAAAATATTCATTACGTCATATTTTCGCAGGTTTTATTTTTCAGATTCTTTTTTGTTTCTGCTATATGCTTCGTTTAAGATTTGCTAGTTTTTTTTTTGCTTTTTAATTTTCTAACAGTGTTAAATATTGTGTTATGCAAACACGCGTGTGTTCAATGCTGCAGACACGAATTAGCCACCGCTCCAACCGCTTGTATATATATATATATATATATATATATATATATATATATATATATATATATATCGACATGCATATATAGCTATTATATACTCCATTGTTCATTTATTTATCTATATATGTAGTTGTTTCAACACTTCCTTAATCTTTCTAGGCATTGTTATCTCCCTCACACTATCACTGTTTCCTATTATGCGTGTGTATGTGTGTGTATCTGTGCGTGTTTGCATGTATATATATGTATATATATGTGCATATATATATATATATATATATATATATATATATGTGTGTGTGTGTGTGTGCGCATGTAAATTATATATACAAGCATATATGTGTCAGAATTTGTGAATATATATGGATATACATACATATTTAACTACCAACATAATTACACACACACAACACACAAACACACACACACATACACACACACACACACACACACACACATATATATATATATATACAGAGAGGAGAGAGAGAGAGAGAGAGAGAGAGAGAGAGAGAGAGAGAGAGAGAGAGAGAGAGAGAGAGAGAGAGAAGTATATGCGTATATATTAAAAAACATACATAAATACTTCGACACATAGCAGTAAAGCTAACTCCCCTTAGTATACCGAGATGGTAGAGGAAATTCAGATTAGCTCTCTTAAGTCTCTCAACACTCTAGTTTCAACTTTTACTAATTTCAATCTATTTCAGTCTATTTCAGTATGTTTTTTTCTTAATACTTATTCTCACTGTAATTCTCTCTCTACTTTTCTCATAATACCCGTCTGTGCAATTGTATACATGTACGTACAAGATACTTTTGTTCGTGCATTTTTCTGAGTTTATGACGTTATTAGTTCAATAGTCAATTTATTTGAGGCGGGAAATATACACATACTAACACTCACACACATACACACACAGAGAAACACACACACACATACATGATACATACACGAACTGTAAAGACACATATATGCATTAATATATGATTACACACACATACACACACACACACACACATATATATATATATATGTATATATTTAATCATACGTGAATATATGCGTACTTATACAATTAGTCATTTGCAAACAAACGTATATAAAATATAAACGTTAAGCGTCTGCAAATCAACCGAACGTCTTGGTAAGCATGTCATCCTCTCTCTGAGTCACGCACGTCGATTGTATAATATGTCTGAGAGTACAGAATTGGTAACAATGCACCAGGAACTAACGTAGGTAAAGGTTAGAACTCCATTCAAAACAGACTTGCTACATAAAGCATGTTCTAAGGTCAAGCAACATTAAAATGCATATTCCTTCATGCATCCATCTATCCATCCATTCGTGCGTGCATATGTATGTACGTAGGGAGATAAGTATGGATGGAGACACTCACACACACACACGCACACACACACACGCGCGCACACACACACACACACACACATACACATGTAGGGTAAGAACTTTGCTTACCAATCACAAACAGATGGTTCCGGGTTCGGTACCCATAATTCTCTCTTGGGCAAGTATCTTCTACTAGGGCCGACCAAAGCTTTGTGAGTGGATTTGATAGATGGAAACTAAAAGAAGCCAGTCGTGTATGTGTGTGTGTGTGTGTCTATTCGTATCTGCCTTTGTCCCCCACCACAGCTTGATGACTGGTGTTGGTGTGTTTACGTCCCCATAACTTGGCGATTAGGCAAAGGGGCCGATAGAATAAACATCAGGTTTAAAAGAACGAAAGAAGTAATGGGGGTCGATTCATTCGACTAAAAATTCTCCAAGGCGGTGCTCCAGCATGGCCGCAGTCAAATGACCGAAACAAAAGATAAATGATATATATATATATATATATATATATGAGTGCACAACAATTGTCGTATACATATTTTCGTATGCTCTTGTATACGCTAACATATGGAAAGGTGAGTGAAAGTCTGCAAGAAAGCGTGATAAAAAAAAAATGTACAGAAATAGACAGGATTTTGTGAAAAACCTGAAACTAAATTCTTCAGAGGTCTAGGAAAACTAATCTGAATTTTCAAATCCCATGTCAGTATCCTAAGGGGAACTCTCTCTCCATCTATCTATTTAAGCATGAGTGCATCATTTTATATATATTAATATATAAATTAAAATAAACATAAAGATAAGCGCTTTCCTCATTACGTTCGTATAATAGTCGAAAGAGAGATATTTCAAAGGAAAATGAGGCTTAGATTACCAGTTCAACGATCGGAAATGTGTAGCTAGGATTAGTGGACTTAGTATCTTCTATATTTTAATGCATGAGAGAATACTCTACATTTGGGTATTGAGTTCTGTAATTTATAGCTTCTGTTGAATTAACAGATTTGGTCGTGCCCCAGCATGGCCACAGTCTAATGAGTGAAATAAGTAAATATAAAAGATAAATATATATATGTGTGAGTGTTTGTGTGTGTCTGTGCGTGTGCGTGTCCGTGTTTGTGCCTGTGTGCATACATGCGTGTGTGTGGTATATATATATATATATATATATATATATAGATATATATATATATATTTGCGTGTTTGTGTATAAATATATACATCCGTATATCTCTATCTAGACCGTTTTTATAATAGAGAGAAGCACTTAAATCTAAGCTCAAATACCCAACCAAAAATATTGATTATCACACAGTACTGAGAAAGTAGAGCCCCAAAATCTCATTAAGGGTCTAATTTACGGCCGAAAACCTCTGCATTCTGATTGCTAGAGTTTTTCTAAGACTGATATTTGGAGATATCTAACTGCACTTGATGGCGTGCAGGTTTAAAACAGATGGTTTCGAAAGAGGAAGAAGTTCACAGATGAGGTACACGCAAAAGAAAGATACACTGCTTGTGTGCGAACTGTGTGAAGGCTGAATCACTTTAAAGTTACGTTTTCGAGTCATGCTGACTCATACGGGCCGGTTTCCCGGTTTCATGGCGTATATATTCCCCATCTGGACGAGACGCCGATCCGTTGCAGGATTACTCATTTTCGCCAGCAGAATGAACTGGAGCAACGTGAAATGAAGTGTTTTGCTCAAGAACACAACGCGTCACCCGGTCCAGTAATCGAAACCACAATCTTATAACCATGACTCCAACACCGTAACTACTAAGCCACGCGCATCCTGCTTGTAACCCAGTGCAGATTGTATGAGGTCCCGTCTGTCGATGTTGTGCCTGTGTCTAACAGAAAGAAAATTTCTTTAAGAATTAGAATATCTGTAGTAATCACTGGATTGCCCTTGGTTAGAGCTGACTGAGCAGACGTAAAGTCGAAATAATTCTTTGAATCACTACCCTGTCTTTTCTGGGACATCTAAAGGGATTGGTTATTTCTGAAGATATGGTATGATTTATAAAAAGTTTTGCTACTATTTCTAGCAGACTGAATAACCTTTTATATAGATGCGCCATCATTGGTTTGTATATCATCAGAAAAAGTAGATGAGTGAAGAACGTGTCACACCTTATTTGAAAATAATATTGCGTTGTATAAATAATAGCAGCAATTAAAGATTTATAGGGACATAGTTAACTAGACGGGGCGAGGTTTCAACGCTAGTAATGACGTAAATCATAACGGAAGCCTAATAAGATATATATAACCCTAGAAACATGGCTGGACGAAGGGACAAATATATAAGTAGGAAAATAGACCAAGAAGAAAATTACTCGGTCGATGTATAGATTCATAAAAAGATGGCTGACATTCACACTCACTCAGACACACGCACACATGCCTTCATATACATAGGCATACGTATACATACACACAGACACACACACACACACACAAACGCGCATGCATATGTGTCTTTTTATATTATATATATATATTGTATATTATATATATATATTTATATATATATATATATATATATATATATATATATATATATATATATATATATATATATATATATGTATATATATATATATATATATATACGTTTAGATGATGCACACACACACACACACACACACACACACACACACACACACACACACACACACATATATATATATATATATATATATATATACATATATACATATACATATAGTCAGATATATAATATATATATTTGTGTATATATTTACATATGTATGTGTGCGTGTATATATGTATATATATATATATATATATATATGTGTGTGTGTGTGTGTGTGTGTGTGTGTGTATACACACACACGCACACACACACACACACACACACACACACACACACACACACACACAAACATGGGCGCGTATTACCCAACTATTG
>NC_142946.1:51240449-51242949 GCF_046866305.1 Octopus bimaculoides
TGGTAAGAAGTATATCTCCGAACCACCTGGTTCCGGGTTCAGTCCCACTTTGAGCAAAAGTCTTCATCTATAACCTCGGGACGACCAAAGCCTTGTGAGTTGATTTGGTTGACGCAAAATGAACGAAGGCCGTCGTATATATGTATATGTATATGTATACGTATATATATGATGTTCCCTAATGTTTGCTTTTCTCAGACTATTACATTTTTCCCTTCTACTGTCACACAATTCTGCCGCTTGATTTGCATGCATATTTACACATACATAGCATGATTGCTAAAGCACTAATATGTATATATGTATAATTTTGTCTATACAAGCATATGTGCTTGGAAACATTTTTCGCTGTAACAAATTCTCACATGCACACACACACATACACACACACACACACACACACACAGAGTTACACTCACACACAAGCACACCAACACATCATACACTAAAGGAAAATTATAGTCACAAATATATACATATACGTGCAGAAAATACACACACATTCATACACACACATACATACACTTGCATTCACAAACATTTCCCCATTAATCGTAAATCATTTGTCAAAATATTGTTGTTTGTTTTTCAAACATTTGCGCTCTAACATATTTCAAGACGTTTTTCATTTTTTAAATTTCCGTTATATATCAGCATCAAAGCACCACCACCATCCACACCATTATCCTCCCTCTGTTCCTCCTCACCGTATTCGCGCTCTTTCACCTCCTCCCTGTATCATAATCTTCATCCCTATCCTCCTCACCAGCTTCCGCCTCTTCCTTCCCCTCCTCTTCCTCGTCGTCTTTTCCTCCTCATCATCAGCATCTTCCTTATCCTCATTATCATCGTCAACATCCTTATCATAAACATCCTCACCATCATCATCGTCATCATCGTCATCGTCATCATCATCATCGTCATCATCATCAACATCATCACCATACATCTTCATCATCATACATTATCATCAACATCACCATTGCCATCATATCATCAGCATCACCATTATTATCATCCCACAATCATGATCATCACCATGATCATTATCCTTATCGTCACCACTACCTCAATCATCATCATCACCATCACCATCACCATCGTCATCATCATCATCATCATCATCATCATCATCCATGCTATTGTTTTTTTGTCTTTTCCTTACAAAACCTAATCAGCCGTTCAATTACAAGATGGAAGAGAAATATACAAAGCAAACGGATCATCCTTTTTAATGGATTCGCCTGATTTCTTCGGCAAGTTCCAAGACAAAAAAAAAAAAAAAGAAAATCGATATAAAGTTGTTGAAAGAAATGTAGAGGAAAGAAAAAATCAAACGTTCCTACCTACTTCTCGATGAATTTGCGTTTGCGTTTGATAGTCCTCACCTGAAAATAACAATAATAATAATAATAATAATAATAATAATAATAATAATAATAATAATAATAATAAGAAAAAAGAAGAAGGAGAAGAAGAAGAAGAAGAAGAAGAAGAAGAAGAAGAAGAAGAAGAAGAAGAAGAAAAAGAGGAAGAAGAAGAAGAAATTTGAAATAGGAAGAATTTGGAACATGCGAACTGCAAGGGGAACATTAAGTCAAAATAGAGACAATTGGCTGAAGGAGATTGGAATAGAATGCTCGGTAGAGTTCCTATAGAAAGCTTGTCTCTTAGGGACAGCATGGATTATCAGGAGGGTTCTAAGCACTTGAAAAACTGCTACCTACATAAATCTTACCAGGAATTAGACCAAACCCGAGCTAAACCAATAATAATAATAATAATAATAATAATAATAATAATAATAATAAAAACAACGGAGAGCTACAAATACCAACCACTGAGAGCTAAAAATACCAACCAATAGAGAGCCACAAATACCGACCAAAAGAGAGCTACAAATGCTCAGAATGTTATAAAGGGGTTAGAACCAGCGGAGAGCTACAAATACTTATGGCTACTTG
Organism: Octopus bimaculoides; assembly: GCF_046866305.1. Lineage (NCBI taxonomy): Eukaryota > Metazoa > Mollusca > Cephalopoda > Octopoda > Octopodidae > Octopus > Octopus bimaculoides. The sequence continues at coordinate 51,242,414 of NC_142946.1, forward strand.
AAGGCGAGGGAATCAAACATTCAATGATGAGGGAAAAGATCAGAAAAGAATGTTATCGCGTGATAAAAGCAATACTCAAGATAGAACTGAACGCAAGCTTGAGGCGGAAGGTCCAGACTCTCATGTGATTTCTATCTTAATGTTCTGTGTGGTATTGATACGTTTCGCGTGCGTGATTTAGCCGTGATTATTACAGCTGTTTTGTGCTGCAGTTCTACATCTAATTCCTGGTTAGGATGCATGATAGAACAGTTATTCGCCTGGCGCCTATTATGAAATGCATTGAAGTTCTAAATTATTTAACACTAGGAACTTTCTTACTTACCCCTCCCTTCCAATTTCTACAATTATAGTTTTTAATATAAGTTCAAAGCAAGGTGGTGAGCTGGCAGAATCGTTAGAACATCATGCTTAATGCTTAACATAATTCCGTCAGTTTTTGCGTTCTCAGTTCAAATTTCACCGAGGTCAATTTTACCATTCATCCTTTAGAGGTCGATGAAATGAGTACTAGATGAACACTGGTGGTCGATGTA
>NC_142946.1:51245449-51250449 GCF_046866305.1 Octopus bimaculoides
AATCCCGTTGTGATTCTTAAAATTGCTTTAAAATAATAACCACATTGTAAAAAAAAACCACACACACACGTATATTTTTAAACATATTTCTAAATATTTAAAACTTTCTGCATAGTTGACGTGCATTTTTATATGAGCATACTTTGGTGTGAAGCTAAGAAGCTCAACTTGCAACTATGTAGGTTTCGAGTTCAATACCACCGCTCGGCATTTTGGTAAAATACCTTCTGTTATAGCCTCGGGCCGGCTAATGTCTAGTGAGTGAATTTGTTGGAAACTGCGTAGAAGCCTGTCGTATATATACATATACATATATGTCTGTATATGTGTGCGTGTCTGAATCGTTGTATCAGTGTTTGTCCCCCTACACCACTGCTTGACAACCAGTGATGGTTTGTTTACATCCCAGTAACTTGGCAGTTTGGCAAACGAGACTGACTGAATAAGTACCTGACTTAAAATCCATTCGACTAAATTGAACACGTAAGTACAAGCGTCGATTTGTCAAACTAAAGCGCTTTCAATCCGGTACCCCAGCATGGCCTCAGCCTAGTGACTACAACATGTAAAAGATGAAAACATAATGACTTAAAAATACTTGCGGTGCTTCATATATAGATGGCAGCTCAAGAATATAACTTCCATCCCTTCAATTCTTTATCTTACTATTTATTCCAAATGTATCACATAAATGGTTGTTTTTTTAAATCCTTTTCATCTGTTAGGCAGACAAGAATTTGTATTTCGCCTGATATTGTGATAATTGGGGTGCGGAGAAATAAAAATTCATTACAATTATACTACTACTACTACTACTACTACTACTACTACTACTACTACTACTACTACTACTACATATTCCTATTTTTCCTATCGCTATTATTATAGTATGAATTAAATATTCATACACACACATATATATACATGTATATATATATATATATATATATATATATATATATATATATATATATATATATATATATATATATATATATATACATATGTATATATATATACATATATATATACATATTTATATAGACATATATATATATATATATATAATATATATACATATGCATATATATATATATATATATATATATATATATATATATATATATATATATATATATATATATATATATATATATATATACATATACATATACATATATATGTGATGTTCATACACGAATCATACATACAGACACGCACCTACACAGAAATATACACACACACACATACTTGTATCATATACTATATTAATAGAAGGCATATTTATATACATATGTGCATGCGTATATATTTATACAACGTGTGTAGTATGCTTGTGCATGGAAATGTGCGTCTGTTCATCCAACGTAAAACACTCCAGATGTTACAACTATTTTTATGTTGTGGAAAACATCCAACGAGCATGACATTCAATATCTAACCCTATGACTGTATATGTGTCTACCTATCCAGCTATTAACTATATCTATATCTACATGTCTGTTTGAGGCACTCTTCCCACCTCTCTCTCTCTCTCTCTCTCTCTCTCTCTCTCTCTCCCCCTTGCTTTCCAATGCACATGCACTTATAAATGTATAGATATGTGTGCATTTGCCTGTTTGTGATTGCGTCTGTACGCCATTTCTAGAAATATCTGTGTATCTACGACGTTAAGCTTAATTTTAATCCTTTCTACTAAAGGCACAAAACGTGAAATTTGAGGGGCGGGGACTAGTCGATTACATCGCCCCCAGTGTTTCACTGGAATTTAATTTATCGACCCTGAAAAAAATGAAAGACAAGGTCGACCTCGGCGGAATTTGAACTCAGAACGTAACGGCAGACGAAATATTGCTAAGCATTTCGCCCGGCGCGCTAACGTTCCTGCCAGCTCGGCGCCTTGGAACTGTCGATAATATCGCTGTCTTTCCCTGACATGAAATATGCCATCGCTCTCGGAAGAATGTCTGTATAAAATGAGAAAAACCTTCATTGAAATATAGAAGTGTGTATTTTGAATTTCGCAAAATTTAACCTAGATGAAATTTGAGCCAGAAAGTAAAAAAAAAAAAAAATCAGAACAAATACGCCAGGGTTTCTTTCTATGCTTTAACGATTTCTCCTGCTGCTAAACGAAAACATAATAATTTAAATGGCAATAATACTTCATTTGCGTCTTTCTCAAAACAAACGAGGAACACAAAGCACAACACAAATCAATTTAGTTTCACCCCGATATCGAACGTGTGGAAATCGCAACGAAATCAGAAGAAAGACTTAGCTCTCATTCTATGGCATTCACCATTCACAACAATAACCTTTCGCAGGTTAGTTATCACGCATCATATCGCAACATTTTCGTTGTCTTATCTCATCAGAAGGCACAGCCTAGAAGCCGATAACAGTAAACGCTTTGCCCCGACACTCCCAAACTCAACCAGATGCTGCTACGTTTGTCAGAATCTGAAATAATCTAAATAGACAGCCACACTTCTCAACATTTTATCTCAACTCCATCTTTCTAAACCTCTACGTCAATAATTTTTTATACTAGAATATTTTTTCCTCAATACCTTACCGTTCTTTTCCTGTTTTCTCCATTTTGTCTTTGTCATTATTTCCTGTATTTCTTTCTTTCTTTATTATCTTATTTGACTATATTGCTCTTATCACACACACACACACCTACACCCACGCTGATATTATCATTATTATTGTTATTATTGTTGTAGTTGCTGCGTCTGTTGCTGCTGTTGGTGTCGTTATTTTATTATTATTATTATTATTATTATTATTATTATTATCCACCCCGATTTAGCTATCGCAATTCCTTTGGGTCACCTATGTAGTATATTTTTCTGTAATTTCAAAGAGAGATGATATGGGGACGGGGAAGCTCACGGGCATTTTTAAATTCTAAACTAATGACGAAAGAAGAAAAAACAAAGTGATAAAACGGATTTAAATAAAAAAAAACAACAACACAAATTTCAGAGGTGCTTCTCGTCATCATCGTCGTCGTCGTCGTCGTCGTCGTCGCTGCCGTCATTGTCACCGTCGTCCTTTTCGTCAGCGACTTCATATATCATCATCATCATCATCAATATCACCACCACCACTACTACTACTACTACTACTACTACTACTACTACTACTACTACTACTACTACTGTGGGATTTTATCTGCAGAGCTCTGTTACTATATCACTCTACACGTTCTCACTTTATCACATTCTTTCATCCTTTTTTTCCCTCTTTAGCCCCCTTATCTACTGCTTCGCCATCTTTAACGTAATCGTCGTCTTTCTCTTTCTTCGTCATCATTATCTTCTTAATAACGATGTCTTCATCATTTATAGGCGTACCCAGATGTGTTAAACCGTGTAGCATATATGCATACATCCATATGTGTTATATTTAAGTATATATATATATATATATATATATATATATATATATATATATATATATATATATATATGTATGTATATATATATATATATATATATATATATATATATATATATATATATATATATACATATGTGTATATATAATATACTATAATTATACGTTGAACTTGCATACACATATATGTACATATTTGTTTACCTGTGTATGTATGTGTGTGTGTGTGTGTACGTGAGAGAGAAAGGGAAGGAGAAAAAGGAAAAGAGAGGGAGAAAAAGGAAAAGAGAGAGAGAGAGAGAGAGAGAGAGAGAGACCACGTGTGCATGTGTGTGTTTGTGTGAGTGTGTGTGTTTTTAGCCTATCTGAAAGTTTTGCATTAATCTTTTTTTAGCGTTTTCTTTAAATTCTGTTTTCTATTCTGCTTTTCTCTCTAATCTTATCTCTATTCCTCTTCCAGGAATAACTTTTATCCACCGCTACCCGCACCGCAATTCCGCTTACTGCCCGTATGCACTTCATTTCGTTAATGAGTCTTAAATAAACAACAACAAAAACACCATCAACAAAAAACAAATCTATCAACACTACCACTACCACCACCACCACCACCACTGCCATCTGTAACAGGAAAAGATGGAAAAACCTAATACTACTATAAGAAAGATTCTCAATAATAACAAGAACAACAGTAGCAGCAGTAATAATAATAATAATAATAATAATAATAATAATAATAATAATAATAATAATAATAAGAAGAAGAATAGTGACAGGACTGCGAAAAAACAGCAGCAACAACCACAACAAGTTGAATAAATAAATAATAAACAATTCTTGAATGTATATATCAATTGATACCATTACAACATCGTGAACAACAAAGAGGAAAAAAGAATGACGGAAAGAAAGAAAGAAAGAAAGTGAGAACGAAAGAAGGAGGAGGAGAAGAAGAAGAAGAAGAAGAAGAAGGAGGAGGAGGAGGAGGAGGAGGAGGAAAAGAAGAATGGAACAAAAGAAGAATGGACGAAGGGAGAGGTGAAGAAGGAAGAAAAGAAGGATAAGAAGAAGAAAAAGAAGGGAAAGAAGAGAAAGAAGAAGAAAAAGGAAGTAGAAGAAAAAGAAGACGGATAAGAAGAACAACAACAGCAACAAAATGTTAACAACAACAATAGCACGAGCAACAATAGCAGCAACAGCTGAGAAAAGAACAGGGGAGATTATAAAAAAAAAAAGGAAAAAATTATGAACAGAAAAAAAAAAAGAATAGAATCGCGAGAATATTGACATTCTCATCATGATCATGATCATCATCATCATCATCATGGTACCTATTCTATCGACCGCGAAAGGTGGAAACACAAAGGTAGAATCCCCGTCGGAATTTAAACTCAGAAATTAAACCTGGAAGAAATGCTGCTTTTTTTTCCAGCGTGCTGACGATTCTGTCACCTCACCGCCTTCATAATAATGATAATAATGATGATGATGATGATGATGATGATGATGATGATGAGGATGATAATCCCTTGTACGATAGGCACAAGGGCTGAAATTTTGGGAAAGGTGGATTATCTTTCTTTCTTTGATTG
>NC_142946.1:51255449-51262949 GCF_046866305.1 Octopus bimaculoides
TACAATTCTATTTACTCAGACGTTTTGTATGTCTTCGGATTTATTGTTTACTATTTGTTAGGTTGTTCAGTCTACTATGATCTAGAGGCAGAGTTGCTCTCGTAGTCTTTACCTATTAAACAAGTTCTCCCTCATTCGTAAATTATTAGCAAATAGGTGTGCATATATACATATATGCATATATATTTCGGCATACATATATACTTGCATATATATTATAAGAGTAGAAATTAATATTATTAAATAATAGCAATCTCAACTAAGTGGTCAGCATACTTAAAAACGTCCGAGTGCCGTGAATTCTATTTAAACATAAACAATATGAGTGATCACTATGTAGATCCATTGTATGCTAAAAATAGACGTCAAACCGTCTTACCACTAAATCTGTGTTACTAAGTTGAGAATACAGATTTAGTGGTAAAACGGTTTGACGTCTATTTTTAGCATACACGTGATCCATAAAGTGATCTCTCATATTGTTTATGTACACACGCATACACACACACATTCATATATAAATGCATTGATATATAAATGCATACATGTCTACATTCAAAACTTTGTATCTTTTCCATGTTTGTTAGAAACCAGCTCCGTCCTCAGAGGAAGAATTCAAATGATTATAAATGGGAGTGAATATGCATGCACATATGCGTAATCACACACACGCACGCCCAACGCCGACGCACAGACGCACGCATGCGCGCACACACATCTCATTATATTGGTATATATTTCAAACTAAACCTCCGATCATCTTCAGCTACGAAGCCAGCCAGTCATTTACGCGTTAATTTTAAATAAAATGGCACCCAGCTGCTGGAGCTTACACCACTCATTAAGCAATAAATGACTATTATGATAATAATAATTATAAGCTCGAATTTTAACTGGAAAAACAAAACGAAACAAAAAAGATAAAGATTAAAAAAATAAATAACCACAACGGAAATTGCTCCCGACATAAAATTAAATGCAGCAAGGAAGACGGTCGAAACAAATTCTACAAAACTATGACTATGTAATTATTTTAATATTTATTAGATATTGCTTTCTATGTATGTATGTATGTAAGTATGTATGTATGTATGTATGTATGTATGTATGTTTGTGCGTGTATGTACGTATATGTGTATGTATGTATGTATGCATGTATGTATGTATGTATATGTATGTGTATGTGTGTATGTATGTGTCTGTAAGTTTTTATGTTGGTAATATAGGGAATAACTTCCAAATAGTTCTGTTGTTGACAGTAGGAAAAGAGTTCTGGTCTTCCGTAATCTAAACTAGTGACGTGCTTGTGTATGGAACTCCTTATGCTATACAATCCAGAAGCAGACCTATGTTTCTTGCAGAACTCATCCAGATACGAGTCGATCCCCAAATAACAGATACCATTCCCACCTCTTGATCCGAATCAACCAAAGGGATCGAGGCTCTTCTCCGCATCGTATGACCAGTTTTATACAGAGGCTTTGCTACTGATAAAGCAGACGTAAGCGTAATCTGATGTATTTTCATCGCTCTTATAAAACTTTAAGTAGTGTGATTGTGAGCCAAGTTATCGGTACAAATAAGTAGAAACGTCTCAAAGCCTGTCGTGAGTTCTTTCCTACCATTTGTACTTTGTTATATCTCTCTCTCACTCTCTCTTACCTCTCTCTCACTCTCTCTTACCTCTCTCTCACTCTCTCTTACCTCTCTCTCACTCTCTCTTACCTCTCTCTCACTCTCTCTTACCTCTCTCTCACTCTCTCTTACCTCTCTCTCACTCTCTCTTACCTCTCTCTCTTCCTCACTCTTACTTTCTCGACTTGTCTCTCTCTCCCCCCTCTCTCTCTCTCTCTCTCTCTCTCTCTCTCCTTTCCTCTGTCTGTTTGCCTATGTATCTGTCTCTCTATCCTCTCTCTGTTTCTCCCTCCCTCTCCCTCTCTGTCTTTATGTATATATATATATCTATCTATACTCTATGTATATTTATGTATGCTTGTATAAAAATATAATATAGACGTATGTACGTATATATGTATGTGTGTATGTGTGTGTTTGTGTGAGTGTGTGTTGTCTTTATGCATGCATTATTGTTGTATGGTCCTTCTAATATATTACATGAAAACGTAATTATAATTATGACACATTCCGTAAACAGAAGGACTATACATCATTGAGTTTTCCTACTCCAGTTTGTTTGTCACGTTATACGGAGTCTACACTCTTCTTTGATATATCGTGTTATTTGCTCATGTACACACATAAAGTATATATGTGTATGTGCGTGCATGTATGTACGGGTGCGTGCGTGCGTGCGTGCGTGCGCGTGTGTGTGTGTGTGTGTGTGTGTGTTTGTACATGATTGGGACTGTGTAAATGCAGGGTTTATTGGCGAGAATACAACAGGAAATGATGCGGTAACTTATTCTTGTTTTTTTTTACTGTTTTGTTTGAAAACATATATTTGCATTTGTGTCTATGGAAATTTCAATTCTGTTTCAGGTATTGTGTTGTCACACTTATCAGGAAGCAACAGTGAAAACAGGTAAGAACGTGTAAAAATATCTTTTCTCAAAACCCATAGTTCATTCGTGGAAAATGTATCAGAAAATATCAAAAATAGAAAAGAAAAAAAAAAACGAACAAAAAACCGAAAAGAAAAACGATCGATACAATGTATTTCTGTTTGCAATAATTTCGCTCAAATCTTGGCATTGGTTTATTCAGCTATTCAACCATCCGCTATTGTTTAAATGTATTCAACTATGCAGGTTTGTCTTAGATATAAACTTCCATCATCGTATGTATAGGATTTAATTTGCCCAGAACAAACCTACCAGCGGTGACCTCTTGACAACGGCAAGAGCTTATATTGTGGATATTCGAGTATATATGGCAATACTGCTTCAAACCTTATTTGAAGTCATTTCGCGTCTCTTGTGCGCTTAAGAAATTTGGAAATTGCTTGAACCTTGCAGTATTGCATTCTTGTTCTTTTCTAATTTGTCAAGGTTTCGAGACATAAATGAACTTTTCCAAATTCACGTAAAAACAGAAAAAAAACCCAACAGAGATGTTCAAAGTGGAATGCTTTGTACCAAACCTTTCCAAGATCAGAGTTGACCTGAGGTTACATAACAAAAAATTAAAGCACTAATTGGAGATCCAATGTGCAGAAAACTCCTTTTTGAGAAAAAGGCAGGAATTGCCTACATTGTGATGTCTAGTAGCCATTTTGTTTGGTGTTAATATGAACACTACAGTTTTTTCTTTCCTTGGGGGAACAACATATCTGTATCAGAGATGGCGGTTCGATAACTGTTTGATATAATTTCCTTCCTTATACATACATAAACACACACACACGCACATATATATACAGGGGTTGGACACAATAATGGAAACACCTAGCATTAAAGCATCTAGATTTTGATATATCTATAAAAACGTCATAAGCTTGTCTATTTTTATGTTTTTTGATTTACTATTAGTGTTGTTTAACATACATTATTTATATTTGACGATATTTGACCTCATCTTGTTTGTTGTTAACAGAATGTTTCGGCTGATATACCCTTCAAAATCATCAGGTGTATGGGGAAATCATCAGGTGTCTTGGGGAAATCATCAGGTGTCTTGGGGAAATCATCAGGTGTCTCGAAAGTAATGTCAGCCATTGAGAAAGAGGGAGAAACCTCCTCGTCGAAACAAAACTCCAGAAGAAAACCTAAACATCCAGATAGGGACCTTCGGACTCTTAAGCGAATTATTAGAAAGGATCACAAAAGTACAGATCCCAAAATGACTACAGAGTTTAATGACCACCTCGAGAACCCAGTTTCCACAAAAACTGTTCGCCAGGAGCTGCACAAAGCCAGATTTCACTAGAGGACTGTAATCAGAAAACCACTACTTTCAAAAACAAACCTTGCAAAGCATTTAGAGTGGAGTAAAAACCCACAGAACTGGTCCCTAGAGCAGTGGAAGAATGATATTTTGTCGGACGAGGTAAGCTGGCAGAAACGTTAGCACACCAGGCAAAATGCTTAACGGTATTTCGTCCGTCTTTACGTTCTAAGTTCAAATTCCGCCCGGGTCGACTTTGGCATGCATCCTTTCGGGCTCGACAATGTTAGTACCAGCTGGAAACTGGGATCAATGTCACCAACTTTCAACTTTACCCAAAACTGCTGGCTTTGTACTTAAACTTGAAATCAAAATTTCGATCCTTTCAATAAGCATATATCACAAATATGATTACATTTGCTTGATATTCTCTTTGTCAAATGCATCCTTCTTTAGATGACCACATATTTTGAAATGTGTGACAGAGAGAATATGTATTAAGAGGGTAATTATACGTTTCCAATAATGAAAAATAGCTGGAAAATAGCAGCTACAAGCGATGATAACAAACGAGAAGCAACTAGTCTTACTTTTAAATAAAAGTCACGTAACACTATGTCTAAACATGTATATATATATATATATATATATATATATATATATATATATATATATATATATATATATATATATATATGCATATATATATATATATGTATATATATATATGCATATATATAGATGTATGTATGTATCTATATATATGTATATATATATATATACATACATACATATATGTATATACATATATATATATACATATATACATACATATATGTATATACATATATATATATATACGTACATATATAGACCTATAAATACATACACACACACACACACATATATATGTACATACACAGAGATAAAGTGTGTGTGTGAATATGTGTGTGTGTGTGAGAAAAAGTGAGTGTGTGACTATGCATATATATGTATAATTTTTCTTTCTCTTTCTCACTCCTGCTTCCGTTCGTTCTCTCTGTGATTGCACACATACACACGCACATGTGCACACGCACGCGCACATTCACGCATGCACACACAGAGAACGGGGTATTATCTAACTAGCTCCAGGAAATTCATCGATTGCCACGACTAGTTAGTTTCTTCAAACGAAACACGCCCAATTCCTTTTGATTCGTCATTTATTATTTATTTTGTTACATAATATGACTCGATTTTGGAACAGTTTGCCAAGTAGAACTGTTCGTGTCTTTTATAGTCAGAGCAATACAGTTAATGATTAATTCTTTCCAAAATACTGCTGCTGGTGGTGCAACTGTTTTCTCTTGCTGTTATAGGTCTACTGCTATGATCAACATTATTTGTTACAGCTATTGCTGTTATTGTTGTTGCTGAGCATATCTTCATATAATTGAAACACTATTGTTTTGTTTTATCTACAAGGTCTACTTACGTAAGAGGAAACAAAAGACTGAAAATAAAGAAATAATATCCCACATGTAATTTGTCAAGTATATTGAACAAAGTAAAGGATCATTAAATTGATTTCTGTTTAGTATAGGCTTGACACATTTGCTAACAAAATTTACCGAATCTTTAAATGACAAATTGCACGTCCTACATTTTACATCGCACACAAATTACTCGAATTAACAACTTAAATTTGTATCCGTTCACCTGTGAGTACTGACTGTGCATTAAAATGTCGGCTTTTTAGGTGTAAGGGAGTAAATTGTATGAAATTTACGTCATTTTGTAATATGTGAGCGAACTGAAGAAATTGTGTTCTAGGTTAAATGACATTAAAAACAGACCCAAACTTTAATTTTCAGATTTATCTATATTTGTCAATAAGAAGAATGTTCAGCGATCATTAACAGCATTTCCATACAAATTACCTTCATATCAACCAATACTGTTTGATTATGTAGAGGCAATTCTTGAGATTTCATTTATATTTGTCAACAAATAAAAGATAAAAATAAAAGGTAAGAAAGAAAAGTGCCAACCATTAAATTGTGTGATTTATCTACAATTGTAAATGAGAAGGATGAACAAAATTTCGAGATGAATCTACATATGTGAATGAGAAAGTTGAACAATCATTGCTAGCGTTTCTGCAACAGTAACGAAATTGCCTAAGTATCAACCAGCGCTCCAAACATGACCGCAGCTTCAAAACTGAATCAATTTAAAGAATATATATTTGTCAATGAATATGTGGGACAATTATTACCGATGTTTCTTCTATAGTAACCAAATTGTTCTACATATGAACTATAGTCATATCGTGCTGTCAAATCAACTATTGCATTTCTGTGGCCATGGAGATTTCAATCTCAGCACGCCAAACCATACAGTGTATCCAACTAGTTTTTTTACATCAACAAAAACTTTTCACGCTGCCAAATAAAAGATTTACAAGTGACGGTAAGTCTCCAAGAGCAAGGCTGCACTTGGACACAACGCATCCCTTCAGACTGTAGGATTCCAGCATGCATGCTCCAACCGAGTAACCGATGCATAATCATTAAATAGATTAATCGTTCACAATTCTCAGTTAATGGATGTAATTATTACACGTTTTTTTTTCTGAAGAATTCTTTACAATTAAGATACGTTCTAACCTTACTTTCAACCCAACAGATATCTGCTGCTAAGAAGATTGGCCACATATCTCCTCTTGTGTAAAATACTTTTCTTTAATATCTCCTTCATTTAGTGCAGATTAGAACAGATGTTGCATACATATTAACAAGTAGGAATGTTTATCCTCCAACCAAAAAAAAAAAAAAAAAATGAGTGTGATAATAGACGCTCGGTTGTTAGTAAGTCATTTGAATGAGATAACTGTAATAATTACCTAATTACAGTATCATTAGAAGAGACTATAATTTATAATTATTACAAACTCTTGAGAAATGCTCAAGTCGCAGATAAACATTTTCTTTAAACAAAACATAGTTATATTTATATATTATTTTAACTTTGCTGCAGACGACAAAATGTAAACATTTTCAAACATGAAATACGTTCATTTGTCGGTGTGCTGCACATAAAGATAACTATTATCTTAATGTAACTGCACGATTAGTTAGTATTATTGTTGCTGCTACTGCTGTTGCTGCTGCTGTTGCTGCTGCTGTTGTTGCTGCTGTTGTTAACAGTTTTATGGGTTTCGGGAAAACTCTAAGCAGAGGTATTCAAATAATGATCATTCCTTCATTTTAGGAGCACCTAAGATTGTATTATCTCATGTGAGGCTCCCGTTGTTAAGATTTAGGTTGTGATGCAAAAGGATTTGACATCTATTTCTAGCATGTTGCGAGACCACATAATATATATCTTACTCCGAGTCAGGCTGCAGGAGAAATTAACGCAATGTATGACATAAGTGCAGGATAAAGTTCAACTCTACCGGATTCATTACATTTTCTACTGTACTAAAATGCAACCGAAACCTCTCCTTCCATTTCTCTCTCTTTAAATACAGTACTGGAAGCAAGTATGGCCGAGTAGTTAAGCACTTTACTTTGTAAATACGAAATCTAGATTTCAATCTCACTGTGTGGCTTAAATCTTGTGAACGAAATTAGGTTGGCGGAAACAATGTGGAAGATTATGGAATGGATT
>NC_142946.1:51267949-51275449 GCF_046866305.1 Octopus bimaculoides
ATAAACCATGCTGGAAATAGTTTTAGACTTCTCTTTCCCTCCCTCTTTCGAATTCTGCTTTTTTAATCTCTATAAAGGATACGTTTTGCTTTTTTATGTTATATCATTCGAAAGATGCATTCGTGTTCTTCAAACGAGCCTACATTCTCCCTAAAGTAAATAAATATCTACAGTTAACACCTGTCCCTTAAACACTAACCATTTACCCTCTGCCTTCGTCCTCCTTATTATATGCGTTTGCTTCAGTCTTTCAAGTCCTACTCCCTTAGTCACGCTGTATCTTTCTTTCACTCTCCCTTTCTCTCTCCTACTACATACGCACACGTACCCTTTACTACATACGCTCACATGCACACATACGCGTTAGTATCTGAACGTGCGATGTAAGGTATACAGCGATCCCTCGAAGCACACGCAGAGGAGGTATCGTGTAAGACGGCCTTGTTTTTAATTACAGTTCAACAGTTCAAAGTTAATAGCTTATAATACTTAGGGGACGTAGAAGAACATATACACACAAGCACCTACATATACGTGCATATGTTTATATGAGTCTATCTATCTATCTATCTATCTATCTATCTATCTATCTATCTATCTATCTATCTATCTATCTATCTATCTATCTACTCACTCTCTCTCAGCATAAATATACAATCACATGCATCTATATGTATATATGCATATATACACACAGACATACAGAGACAAACAAATACAAACGCACATTTATATAACTATATATACATACGCATAATACAGACATACGTGTATATATATATATATATATATATATATATATATATATATATATATATATATATATATATATATATATATATAAAGGTTTAGATTTAGATTCAAAATTGAATATGGTACTTATGTTTAGGCACCAGAATATAGTATGGTATGGTATTATACAAAAACCATTCCAAAAACGAGGTGATCAAACAATCAAAATAAGCAACACGGATTTTAAAATCCGTGTTACTTATTTTGATATATATATATATATATATATATATATATATATATATATATATATATATATACATATGCTTTAAAAATAAATATACGCACATACATACACACGCATATTTACGTGCGTATATATGCGAGTATATGTGTGTGTTTGTGTGCATACGAATTTCTATTATAGCATAAAATGACGTTTGGTTTTAAGAGTACGAAAAATTTAACCGCTGTTGTAATTTCAGTAATTGTTTTAATGTTTACAGACGAATGAACTGGAAGCGTGTATAAATTGATAATCAGTTGATCTGCAATCTGATGTTGTCAGTTTGAATCTGTTTCAGTATATTTAACAGTGCTTCTGAGGCAGCGTACTTAATTATACATATATCAGTTCACCTTTCTTTCGTGGGTAACAAGTTCTAGATGGCCAATCCAAATTCAAATAACTCATCTGTTAACAGTATAACAAGAATCTTTTGGTATGTATCATGTAAAGATGTGGCATATACGTTCATTGCTGCTGAAACTGGTGTCGTGGTTGCTGTTGTTTCCCCAAATTGAATATGAATATGAAAAACATCTCTTTAGAGTGTGATTAAAAGGTGTATTTTTTAGCTGTTTCTGACATATTTCCATGTATTTAAGTTTTAAGTAAATGATTATAGGTATTAAATTTACGAATTAAAAGCAGCTCTAATGATGTAAACATTATCAGTTGCACACACATAGCGTATATATTATTTATACACTCATTTGCTGCGGATTAGCGTCCTGGGAAAGCTCTCTACAAGACGCTGTGTGTTAAAGAATGTCGATATCTAATGTTCTCGATCATCTCTAGGTGAGTTTCCTCGCCTGGTCTGAGGCATTCAGCGTTCTTTAACACATATCGTCACGTAGGGGGATATCCCGTAGGAAGTGGACGTATATATAGAACAAATTACACTACGTATGTGCGAACAATAATGTTTATGTAATGAGTTTGCTTTAATTCGCAATTTAATTTTTTTTGCATGTGCTACGCCGGAGCACATCAGCAAACAAATTTCACTCTAGTTGTATATACATCTCCGACCGGCGAGATTCATTTCGCAATCTCGATATCCTACCATTCTCTAACATTTGGATGCGAGTTGTTTCGCCTGGTCGTGGACACACTGTGTTCTTGAGCACTTGGCGTCGTGTAGGGAGCGTGCTTTCTCAGGATGTTATTTCGCAGCAAATGGGTGTACAAACAAAACATATTCTCTATGTATGTATTTCGCATGATTTTGCCAGAAATAGTTTTACAATATTTATTAATGTATTTCACTTATTTATATTTATATGTCCTTCTGGTGCCACCTAAAATCTGCGGTGTGTCACTTATGACACGGGTCGAGTTGCTTCGTCGTTACTGGTTAGGAGGATCCTTTGTCTGTTCGTATACACATGTATTTATCTAAAGTTTAACTTTGACTCGATAATATAGATTTATTTATTACTTATTTTACACGATCAATAACTAATAAAATGTTGTTGAGAAACCAGTTTGCTCAGAATCAATCGCAAATCTATTAAGCAGATAAGAGTTCAAGAAAATCCTTAATTCATGTGGATTGGTGTGTATAATTCTAAATATTCATCCGGTGATTATAAAAGATTTCCTTTCTTAAGTCAAGTTTATATTTATACAGGTTCAAAGCACCACAATTACTTCTATGGATAGATAAGAATATATTGAAATCCTATTTTCGTAACTAAATACCGCTGCTGTTTCTATTCAGGAAATTCTCGAGAATTCTCACACCGAAGTATGAAATAGAAAATCTTGAAAAAATCCAGCATGAAGGTTAATGAAATACGAAAGGTTAATGTTCTCCGAACAAATCTTGAATTTTAAGAGGTGTCAGTGAGTGCACATAATTTTACACGTTTCATCGACTGCTCAAGGCAAAAATGTAATAACACTGTGTTATGAACGATGATCTAAAGCTGAATGTAAATGGTTTTGAACTTTAGACTGAGTCTGCTAACAGTTAATAGATCACACGCAGCAGTTTTTTTTTTCCATATCGACTTGCCGACTAAAGTTAATTAGAATGAAACGGAAGACTTCGTTGATGAACCAATGATCCAATGATTTTATGGCAACTATGAAAATAAATACACGTGAAGCTTTGTGGACGTCGTATAACAAACATCGATTTCTGTTTTAAGGAATAATATTGATTATCTTTTTATTTCTGAGCAAAGTTTAAGAATGTGGGACGTTCCCTCATAGAAATACAATAGAAGCATTGAAAAGAAAAAAAAAAATGGCAAAAGATAGGAATCCAAAGTACGTGCTTAAAAAGAACATATTTACTCCGGTACACGTATTGAGTTCGCTTTACCTTCTAAGTACTACTGTTTGCAGACGTGTTATCGTACACATCCCATCTGTCACATACGTTATATACATATATTTTTAAATGCTAACTGATAATGGAAGACAATTTGTTACAAAATATTAGACTCACAAACATAAACATGCAAATCTATGTATGCATAGCTATAACAATCCATCCATCCATCCATCTATCTATCTATCTATCTATCTATCTATCTATCTATCTATCTATCTATCTATCTATCCATCTATCTATCTATCTATAGCACGTGTTCATACCCATAGAAACCCTGACGTATGCGTGTATTGTGTGTATGCAATTGAATATGTATACGTAGATACGTAGATACGTAGATACTAGTATAGATACACATACACACGGCTACGTGTGTAAGCTTATGAAAAGCACACTAGACAATGCGAAACTTTTCCATACATAAATATATCCATGCTACTCATACTCTCACTTCCGTATCATATAACATTACGTACGACACCAATTCTGTCTGTCAAATAATCTACAGTGTAAAAAAAAAAACAAAAATATATAAAATAAACAACTTGTTACCATTAAGTTGTTGCATTAAATTCAATGCTGCACTAACACACAAGTAAATCAACACAACTGAATAAAACAAAAGACTTCTGTGATATTCTAGATGAAATGGTAGTTTGGAAACAAACATTGACACATTTGATGTGTAAGAAAACTCCCAGTTTACTTATGAACCAATATCCTCCAACTCTAGTTTCACTTTCACTTTTGCATTATTGATAATGTATCTATGTATTATCTTTCAGCTGAACACAGGCAAATTTGAGTAGTTGATGTTGTTTCTTGTTGGTTGCTTGTAGCATTATTGTTTGCTAACAAATAACATCACTGCGGAAGGAAGTATTTTAGTGTTTTGTTAATGATTCTTCCTACAGCTAACTATTATCATCTCAAAGTCCTGAAAGTCGGTTTCAGCGTGGTTCTGGGTTCAAATCTTTCCGAGATTGAATTTGCCATTCATTCTTCTGGGTTCGATAAAATAACGTACCCATCAAGTGTATGAAATCACCAAACTGCTTTTTCCCTAAAACTACTGATCTTATGGCGAACGCAGACAGAAGTAACGCAATAATGGCTATACTATCAATAATAACTGATCCAAAACGACCTAGACGTTTGATCGATCACAGCTGATCGTTCTGCTAGGAGCATACCTTTCCTTACTGTTTTATAAAAAAGAAGAGTAAACTGGATAACATAAACTAAAAAAAGATAAAACCATCACGGATGCAAATCTTTCATATTAGGACTACTGAATTAGAATTTATTTCGGGCTAAACTCTAAGAATAACACCACCGCCACCAGCAGCAACGGCAATAAGAAAGGAACGAACTGCTACCATAACATATATTTTAGCACAAGGCCAGAAAATTCGGAGAAGGGGAATAGTCGATTACATCAACTCCAGTGCTCAGCTGGTTCTTACTTTATCGACCCCAAAAGGATGAAAACGAAAGTGAAGCTCGGCGGAATTTGAACCTAGAACGTAAAGACAGATGAAATGCCGCTAAGTACTTTATCCGGCGCGCTAACGATTCTAACAGCTCACCACCTCATCATTACGTCATACATTAAACACAATTATTACTACATATACACATTTAGCAACAGCCTAACCAGTACTACTAGACTGTCGCTGCTACTAGTGTTACTTGTAGTAAATCCTGCTGACTGCGATCATTATTGCCAACTGAAAAGGTAGCGAGCTGACAGAATTATTAGAGCGTCGTTCTAAATGTTTTGCGGTACATGTTCCAGCTGTTTTCGTTCTGAGTTCAAATATCATCCCCCACTGTACTGCCCAAGGTAAAGTTTGCTTTTCATTCTTCTGGGGGTGTCGATAAATTAAAACACCAGTCAAGTGCTGTGATAAATGGTACCGACCACTCCTCATGCCCTCAAAATTTTCTGGCCTTGTGTCTATGCGAGGAATAATTATAAATAATTAACAACCCCAAACCTACTACTACTACTACTACTACTACTACTACTACTACTACTACTACTACTACTACTACTACTACTACTACTACGAGTGGATTCCACACAGCTGTTCCAGATATTTTCCTCTTCTGCTACCTCTTTGAGCCAAAGCGAAAACGTATCTCTATATACAAGCTAAATACTTTAGCATCTCTATATAATATCTATGCCATATTTGACAAGGCCTTCTGGATTTTTCCCCCATTAAATGTTACACACGAACACGAGTTGCTATAAATATATCAACAATATTAATTAAATAAGATCTTTCAGAACATATATTTTTCATTCACAGAAGTCATGTCGTTGATGTGTGTAAGACCATTGCAAAAGCAAATTGTCTTGCGGTATGAAAAACAAAATTAAAGAGGGAAACAAGGATAGACAAAGGGATTACGTCGATTACATCGACCCCAATACGTTACTGGTACTTGATTTATCGACCCCGAAAGGATGAAAGGCAAAGTCGACGGAATTTGAACTCAGAACGTAACGGCAGGTAAAATACCACTAAGCATTTCGCCCGGCGTGCTAACGTTTCTCCTAGCTCGCCGCCTTGAATAACAAATATATTCCAAAGAGAATGAAATAAAGGACTTCCTTGACATTTGACTCGAAAAGGTTAATCGCTGTACAACTCCCGAAATTATCTTTAAACATCGTGGAAAATAGTGGTAATATTTTTTTTTGTTTGTGAGTGGATCAACTAAAAAACAATAGATAAATAAAGATTGTTAGTTATAAAATGTTAATAAATGGAAAAAACTAACGGAAAAGACGGGTAATTTATTTAAATGATCAACAGATAAAAAAAAATTGATCATTAGCTTCTAAATTGTCTAATCAGATTAGTTTTCCAACCATTTTACTTGAAAAATATTCTACGTTTCAGTGAACCCTATATACAAATTAACATATATTTGTATTCTTTTTCTACTCATTCATAACTTTAATTTCATTAGACGACCACAGAGTCTCTGAAACTTTTGCTTAACCATACTTTGGTTTAAATCAAAATCCTTCACAATTCCCAATCAAGTGGTCGTTTTCCTCTGTAGAGTAGACTTATTAAATACAGAAGCCAGGATTTCCCTGACGTACTGAATATACAATGTGTTTTGGCGCAAGAACAGCAACTTAGGGGAAGGCGTGGGTGGATTAGATCGACCCCCAAAATGCTCAATTCATATCTCGGCGGGATGCGAATGTTAACAGCCCGAAGAAATGCCGCTCAGAAATGTTTGTCTGACGTGCTAACCAGTCTGTCAGCTCGCCTCCGGAATTAGAGATAAAAAATTTGAAAGGAAAATTATTCAAAAAGGTATTTACACAAAACCCAGCCCATTTATCCTTATTTGTCGTGAAAGCACTAGCGATCACTTGTGTAACCATAGCTTTCTAGGCAAACTGATTAAAGTATATCGAATATATATCGTTGCTAAAGGGATGAGTAACATAGCAAAAGCACAGATAAATTCTTTTACAAACCAATGACACTTCCTTCTTTATTTCAATCAGTGGTTCAATTATTAAATAATTTGCCATCTCTGTACATGTATAGAATTAATTACCTTATAAGGTTTATACACTCTCTCTTCTACATAATGTATATGTTTATAAACAATAAAATACGAACTGTTCAGTTTTTTTAGTCAAAAATGGCTGATAGTTAGCAAGGTGAGACACACATAAGAAAGAAGGAAACAAAGGACCACTGATGAGGTCACAGAAGTGTGACGAAAGAACTCTGGCCGAAATAAGATTAAGATTAATGTAATATAAAGCTGAAGCAAATTAACACGAAATATACAGTGCGTGTGTTTTTATTGGCTAAATTGGCAATATGACCATCCCCAAGTACAACAACATCTGTTTCAACACACGATTTCACATCAAAAATCTTGCAAAACAAATATGTATATATATATATATATATATATATATATATATATATATATATATATATATACAAGTGGTGTATGAAAAGTTTTGAGCTTTGAAGCCTTGTACCTTCATCAGATGTCTTCTACCATGTTTTGTTATATACATACATATATATATACATATATATATATATATATATATATATATATATATATATATATATATATATAT
>NC_142946.1:51280449-51315449 GCF_046866305.1 Octopus bimaculoides
GCGTACAAATACATACATAGATGCATGCATGCATACATACATACATACATACATACATACATACATGCATACATGCATGCATACATACATACATACATGAACTTACATACATATATTACTACCACGGTACTCCGTCTGTTACGACGACGAGAGTTCCAGTTGATCCAATCAACGGAACAACCTGCTCGTGAAATTAACTTGCAAGTGGCTGAGCACTCCACAGACACGTGTATCTTTAACGTGGTTCTTGGGGAGATTCAGCGTGACATAGAGTGCGACAAGGCTGGCCCTTTGAAATACAGATACAACAGAAACAGGAAGAAGGAGTGAGAGAATGTGATGAAAGAGTACAGCAGGGTTCGCCACCATCCCCTGCCGGGGCCTCGTGGGGCTTTAGGTGTTTTCGCTTAATAAACAATCACAACACCAGCTCTGGGAATCAAAATCGCGATCCTACGACCGCGAGTCCGTTGCCCTAACCACTGGGCCATTGCGACTCCACATATACATACATACATGCATACATACATACATACATACATACATGCATACATACATAATACTTGCAAAACATACATGCATACATACATATATGCATTCATCCAACCATCCATCCATCCATCCATCCATCCATCCATTACATATACATACATACATGTGTGTGTATGTATGTGTGTGTATGTGCGCTAAAGTACAGCTAGTCAGAATAGAGAGAGGGAGAGAGAGAGTGATAGACAGAGGGGAGAGGGAGAAGAAGTGAATGAAGTAGGGAGAGAGAGAGAGAGAGTGAGAGAAAGTGAGGGAGAGGGGGGAAGAGAGAGAGTGAGAGTAAGTTTTGAAAGAGAAAAGCGAATGAGTATACATTTTTTATATTTTTAGCTTTTACAGACAGACAGACAAACAGACAGACAAACAGACAGACAAACAGACAGACACACAGACAGATAGATAGATAGATAGATAGATAGATAGATAGATTGAAATGGTTAGATAAAGAGATAGAGAGACAGAAAGAGCGAGAGAGAGTTTGAAAAAGAAAAGCAAAAGATTCTAAGAGTATAAATTTTGAAAATGTATTTAGCTTTTACATACAACGTAGAGGTGAATGCATCGTTTTTAGCTTAAAGCGTTACAATGGGATGGTGTACCATTGTCTTTAACAAGGCTGTTAGCCAGTATTTCTTAAATTGATCGAACTTTTGTTGTAATGTATTAACGATGTAAATGGGTTGATGTCGGTGCAAAGAACTGGGTCAAGCACCGAGAAGTCAAGTGAGACAACGTCGCCGTGTAACAAGAATAGTTTTAGCAATAAAGCAAATACTGAAAAATGCGATTATGTTATGCTATAATGATGTATGGATGTAATGCTTCTATGCTTGATTAATGTTGTAGGTAGCTGTTAAACGTTGACGCTGTTTTGAAGATTAGTAGCGAGGAAAAAGGTGATGATATTCGCGTGGAAATTGCACGCGAATGAAAATGTTTATTTGGTGTCTTCAGAAAGACTTTCAACCCAGAAAGATAATGTATAATTTTCTGGCGTGGCAGCGTTCTCGGGTAGGATGTGGATTGTTTGCTAAGTTCATGGCATGCCCTCGTCAACTTTTGCAAGTTTCATTTGAAAAGGAAAGTGAAAGTAGATACGGGGTTGCTGCTTTCCAGTAAATTTATCGAAAGTTGTATTAAAACGGCAGGCATGATCGAGGTGGACTGTTTTGCTGTGAGCACGTGCAAGTAGATTGGTAGATTGGGTTAGGGCAACTAAGGAAGAAACTAGCCTTGGTGGTCAGGGTAACAATGACTTTATGGAATTTCCACTAGTTGATCCCTGATGTCTCCCTGCTTTGAGGAATTACTCTTTGATAGAATTAATTGCTTTTTGTTTTTTGTTTGTTACTTTTCGTTTCAGTCGTCTTTTTCTAATGTCATTTTGTATCGTCCTGTACTGTCCATCATATTTTTGTCAGTACTTGATAATTAACAAGGAAATCATTACAATTATTATTATCATTGTTGTTGTTGTGGTTATTATTATTATTATTATTATTATTATTATTATTATTATTATTATTATTATTATTATTATTATTATCATTCAAAATATGGGGGGAATGTATTTTTAAAATGTCATTTGGTGCAACGATGCACTGAGCTGCACAATTTTGAAAAGTTACTGAACCCTATATTTAGTGGAATGAAATAGCAAAAGCGAAAGATATAGATGGCGTTGATAACGAAGTCGAATGCCATGCATGATGGAATGGTAATTAATTTCCCAGTTGGTAGAGTTTGTGTCCTATTTGTAGGTTCTTCCATTTTCTCTTCTCGTACGTTCGTAACTTGATTGGGGAAGATCCTATCACTGCAGTCTCGTGGAGTTAATAATCTTGACCAGCCATTAATGAAAACTTCTGATGTGGTGTCAAGATTAAATAAATTAATATCGCATGTTTTCTTTTGTATGTGTGTGTGTATAATACTATTTAAATTTGTTTATTATAGGATAGGCTAATATGGCAGAATAATTAAAGAAGGATAGAAAACAACAACAGAAAATTAGGATAGACATACAAGAAGACAGGGTGAAGAGGGAGATGAGGAAAAAAAAACATAGTCTCGTGATATTGATGTTAATAACAATTTTTATGGCAGAATGATGGCACATAACAAAGCTAGACTCACTGGGAGACAGAGTACAGAGAGAGAGGAAAGGACAGACTAAAGAAAGGCGAGAGAGGGAAAAAAGAGAGGGAGGAAAGGAGAAAAAGTGAGTGGAAGATACAGTGTTAATGATATTATATAGAGTTTATGGCTGAGTGGCTGAATGATGACGCAAAGCTTCAAACTAAAGGAGAAAGGAAATAGGCTACGATAATTATCAGTTTCCCGTTTACATTAGAAATTATCAGGAATTCGAAAATTGTTTTAACTGGAACTTGAAATCAGTCATAGGAATCAGTCTGGTAGCTCTTCACTACAC
Source organism: Octopus bimaculoides (assembly GCF_046866305.1). Lineage (NCBI taxonomy): Eukaryota > Metazoa > Mollusca > Cephalopoda > Octopoda > Octopodidae > Octopus > Octopus bimaculoides. Next base: position 51,283,433 of record NC_142946.1, read on the forward strand.
GATCAAATATTGGAAATTTCATTTCTTGCTTTGTGGATGAAAGATCTAACAAGGTAAATTATATATATATATATATATATATATATATATATATATATATATATATATATATATATATATATATATATATATACATATATATATATGATGAGAGAGAGAGAGGGAGAAAGAGAGACAGAGAAAGAGAGATAGGTACACATACATACGTACACATATATATATATGTATGTTTATATGTATATGTATATATGTACACACATATGTATATATATGTATATATATATATATATACTATATATATGTATGTGTGCATATATATATAGATATATACACACATACTAATGATTCCGCCAGCTCGCTGCCTTAATGTAGATGTTAATAATGCTACGGGATTACAACTGAATTTGAACATGGAAGTTAAATTTTAGTGACCGGTTTCTACCAAGGATTAATTCTCGTGACTTTTGCTGGACTCTTCGAAGAGGTCGGTGAGCTTCGTGCTATTAATATTCCTGTTGTAGGTCAAAAGTTGCAGGGAAGGTATAAACAAGAAGATTCCAGACGGACGATGTTTTGGGGGAAGAATGACCGGGCGTAGGAAGGGAGGTAGGTTGATGCTAGCAGTGATGATAATGGTGGTGGATGCAAGAAGGTTGCTGAGAGTAGAATAGCCGCCTGAGTACGAGACAAGCCAGCCCTTAGAAACAAAAGTCATTTTACAAGCGATAGAAAAGATGAGTGAGTTCGACTGTAGTGATGGAGATGGTGGTGAATGCAACAACGATAATGAAAGTAGAAGAAACGTGGGAGTCGTTGATGCCTGAGGGGAGGAGGTACAATATGAGTTAGCCCCCACCAAACCAGAAGACATTACACTAGTGATGAAAACGGGATGGGTCAGTTCAATGTCGGCTAAAGACTGGGGGTTTGTCTGTGAAGTAATTTATTGCAGTCTTGAGTCAGACGTTTTATTACGTGTGTACATTCATTCATTGTAAATAGATTTACTTCATGTAGATAGATTAAGTTTTAATTTTCATATATTTTATATAAAAAAACCCCCACCAAATTTCAGGATTTAGTAAGCGGATTCGATCTCTTTACGGCGATGAATTGGCATCCTCATTAGTGTGTTGGAATTAATTTTTAGATTTCTGAACACTGTGTTCAAATTTAGCCTGTGTCAACTATGTATCTTGTTTGTTTGGAGTCACGAAGTCAAATACCATAGTAAGCCGCTGGGTTATGGGAACTCCAAGGGCGTTGGAATGTGATTTCTTTTGATATCTTTACCTATACTGCGCATTCTCAATTTAAAACTCCCGTCTAGACTATAGTATACACAATAGCTGATTGTAATGATACCAAATTAATAATCTAGTTTACACTTTTCATTAGAATTTTATCTTGCTTTACATACAGTGCGGAGTAATTAGTATTGTCAAAGAAGTTGTTAGCAGAGAAGAAAATACAGACCAAAATATCGACAAAATATTTGGAGTAAAGAAATACATGAAAACAGAAAGCAAATAGCAGGGTCTTTGCTACATAAGGAATGCAGTGTTTTGTACAGAGCTGCCGGAACAAAGTAGATTCTGTTTAGTAATTATAGTTTTCTGCTCTGTCTCCAGTTCAGACTAACATGTAATCTGGGTTGCCGCCAGCAGGTAGCATCAGTAAGATCTCCAGAGATTTCAGTATACATACACATATACTTATAAATATGTGTGCGCATATATATATATATGTATACACATGTATATTTATGCATACATACATATATGCTTAGATATGTATGTGTCTACATGCAAACGTTTATATATATATATATATATATATATATATATATATATACAAGTAATTTATATATATGCATATTATATACATATATACTTTTAAGAATACGTAATACATGAATATATAAATGAATGTATGTGAATATATAAAATATACGTGTGTGTGTGTGTGTGTGTGTGTGTGTGTGTGTGTGTGTTTAAATGCTATATATATATATTTCTCTCATGAATTATTTGCTCCGTATTGAAGTTATATATATATATATATATATATATATATATATATATATATATATATATATATACATATACATATATACACACACACACATGCGTAAGCGTGTTGGCATGTAGTTTAGTCTGGAGATATATGCGTTTGTTCGTCGTATATATAATAGATAGTTTGTATAATAAAGTGGTTCTCTTGTTTTCATAAATAGCTAATTTAGTATATTTTGAGTCGCAAGATACACATAGCAAAAATGTACAACAAATATGCTTTTATATCGAAACAAGAGACTAACACCCTCGCCATTAACATATGTATGTATGTATGTATGTCATTATTCAGTTTTATTTCAAGATTTCTTGAACTGGTTTCTAACCTAGATCCAAGGCTCCTTCATTGGAGTTTTAACATCAAAAACAGGTTGTATTTGTATTTATGTATGTATACAGGCAGATTTGTATGTCTTGTTTTATGCATGTGTTCTCATGCATATACTTGCATATCTAGAAAGTCTTAGATATAGTTTTACACATTTTTACAGTTCCAATGATGACTTGGATCTGTAGTCTTCGTATTTGGGTCAGACATTTTATTTCATGACTTAACGAAGTATTTCCGGTAGATGATGCCCTTTTGCGGTTGTTTGACCTGCGGTAAATAGCAACCATATTCTTCTGAAGTGAAACCCATATCAATGATCAATTTGGACAATGCACTTAAAGACATTCACAAAGTTCTTAAGTTAACTTGCTTTCCTGAAATCTCTCCTCTCTCACTGTTTGGTACTAAACAACAGAAACACCGTAAACGAAAAACGTCAACAACAAAAACAAGAACAAAAGCGACCGAACTACGAAGCAAGCAACAGCTGATTTCCCTTGTTGCTTAATCCCAATCCTAACATTTATTCATACGAAACTACGAAACGTTATTATATGAAACATCCATAATCCAATTAAAAATTTTACCACCCCAATTTAATTCAAATTCGCTATTACAATGCATTGAACAACCAAACTAATGCATATTAATCAAAGCAACGACAATCAAAGCAACCACGATAGAACACACCGGTGATGATATTATTAATGTGGGACAAACATGAATAGCTCTTCTTTGGGAAAACACCTGTTGATGAGTTGAACATTTAAACGCAAGCATAACTGAATGGTTCAGAAGTTTGCTTTACACGACTGCGCGGTTTTGGTTTCAGAGACACTGTATGGTGCCTTGGGCATGTACCTTTGACTATAACTTCAGGTCGACGTATGTCCTATAAGTGAATTTGCTAGACGGAAACTGTGTCGAAGCCCGTTGTTTATATATATATATATATATATATATACGAAGCTGGAGGTGCTGGAGATTTCCTGGTTTTAATGGTGTCGAGAAAGGCCTTGTTGTAGGCCCAACCTTCAGAGTTCTTTTGAAAAATTGAAGGACCACTGCAATAAGTGTGTGAATCTGAGAGGGGAATATGTTGAATAAAATCATAATTAACTTATCCTCCTCCATTTCCTTTTACTGAAAGCCAGGAAATTTTCGTCGTACCTCGCATACATACATACATACATACATACATACATACATACAAACATATAGCTAGTTAGTTTAAACTTAGTCTTAGAGATCTTGTATCGTAAGCGTTTGAAATTGCGTTCATTGTCTTGCGCACCAACAAATTTTACAACGATGATACAATAGCCACTATTATTTTATTAGCGTAAACTAAAGTTGCGTAGTTATTCTGAATTGCTCTAACACACAGCTTAGTCCCAACTTTAACCTTTTCCCGCTTAAACTCCCTTCTTCCATGAATAATACGTATAAAAATAATCCTAACTAACGAGAAACCCTTGACATTTCAAATGAATTCATTAAATTGTCCTTTTCCTTATAATTTCTTTTATTTTTTAAAATTTCAATACAATTTCCGCAACAAATCAAATGTTTATTGTGTTTGACTTTAATCAAAACAATGCAACTTAACCTTTCCCTCAAGCCTCGTATCTTCAAAGTAATTACGTAAGATATTAGTCTAAATGTCAGCCATTGTATTTAAACAGAAGAACAAAAAGAAAAGGAATGTAATTACGAACAAATGAATGTGCCCTACACGTGATTGGATTACCGTACTAGAAATAGTGGCGATACTTTGCTCAAAACTAAACGCCATTACATTATGTAATGCAATACTGGATATCATTAAAGATTACAGGATAGCTACGGCTGGAACCCATTTCATTGCACCGAGATTAATCAATCAGGGTTCATCAGGTGTTAAACAACATGAGCAATCAGAACTACAATAATAAAAATAACAACAGCAAAACCAAATCCAAAAGGACTTATGATTGGAGAGTTGTTGGCACTCCGTCGCTTACGACGTCAAGGGTTCCAGTTGATCCGATCAACGGAACAGCCTGCTCGTGAAATTAACGTGCAAGTGGCTGAGCACTCCACAGACACGTGTACCCTTAAAGTAGTTCTCGGGGATATTCAGCGTGACACAGTGTGACAAAGCTGACCCTTTGAATTACAGGCACAACAGAAACAGGAAGTAAGAGTGAGAGAAAGTTGTGGTGGAAGAGTACAGCATGGTTCGCCACCATCCCTTGCTTGACAACCGGTGCTGGTGTGTTTACGTTCCCATAACTTAGCGGTTCGGCCTAAGAACCACTACCAAGCTTAAAAAAAGAAATAAGTTTTGAGGTTAATTCTTTCGGCTAACAAAAAAGAATTCTCCATGGCCGCAGTCTAATGACTGAAACAAGGGAAAAAAAAGATGAAAAAGATTCTTCATTCACACGTTAATAATTAATTCAGCTTTGCATTCTGCTTTCCGACAGAACTGTCATTAAAGAGCTTAAGGGAGTTTAGCGGGATTAGTGATCGATAGATGGCTGGACTTAAGGGAAGTTTGCAATACACAAATCACAGATCGGCTCACACAGGAATGAATAAACGGATAACGTATTTGTGTCAAACAGCTTTCTGTCAATTAGATATGCAAATATGTGCGTGTATTTGTTTGTGACTGATGAGTGAATATATGCATAAATATATATGCATACATAATTATGTCTATATATCTATCTATCTATCTATCTATCTATCTATCTATCTATCTATCTATCTATCTATCTATCTATCTATCTATCTGTCTATCTATCTGTCTGTCTGTCTGTCTGTCTGTCTGTCTGTCTATCTATCTATCTATAAAAGACGGTCCATTGCATTAGAATGCCCTGTGTAATATAATTCTGCCCGAGTTGTGTAGACAATCCTCAATCCCATTTTGAAATGCAACCATCCTAAAATTCTTTCTATTATAGGAAAAAGGCCTGAAATTTGCGGGAGGAGGATAGTCGATTAAATCGGTCCCAGCACGCAACTGACACTTAATTTATAGACCCAGAAAAGATGAAAGGCAAAGTCGACTCCGGAATTTGAACTCAGAACATAAAAACAGGCGAAATACTGCTAAGCGTTTCGCCCGGCGTGCTAACGACTCTGCCAGTTTACCGCCTTCAAGCATCCTATAAAGTTTTCTACTCTCGGCAGGAGGGCCTAAATTTTTGGAAAGAAAGCCAATCAATTAGACTGGTCCCAGTACACAACTGGTACTTAATTTATCGACCCTAAAAAAGGGTTAAAGGCAAAGTCGACCTCGGTGGAATTTGAACTTATAACGTAAAGACAGGCGAAATACCGCTAAGCAATTCACCCGGAGTGCTAACGATTCCGCCAGTCTAACATCTTCAACCATCCTATAATCGCCCACTCACAAACCTGTTACAAACAGCGCTATTGTTCTCTACAGCAAGAATGATAACGAGATAGATAGATAGATATATAGATAGGTAGATAGATATATAAATAGTGACATTCATTCATATGCATTTACATCTATTATTAAACGAATTGGTGTCCGTGTATATAACTATATAGCGTTTATTATTCAGATGTTTGAGTGCGTGCAGATATGTATGTACACGCCCGCATACACACACACACACACACACACACACACACACACACACACACACACACACACACACATGTATGTATGTGTGTGCGTATCTGTATGTATGTTGTCTGGGTGTATATATGCATGTACATACGTGCGTATGTATATTTAATTAGGCCTTTTAGTTTGCTCTGAAAATACGACAAAAACATGACAATCATGCTTAAAAGCGTTGGGTTGAATAAGTAGATTGACGACTAAATTAAGACAGTGTCGTAAATGGTGCTATAGAAATATCAGGGCTAGACACAACCGTAAATATAACACCATTAGCAGCGACCAACTAATATATTTATATATATATATATATATATATATATATAGATAGATAGATAGATATAGATATATGCATATACTGGGGAGAGAGAAACGAGGAGAGAGAGAAAGACAGGCAGACAAAGAGAGAGACATAGAGAAAGAGAGTGAGAGAGAGAGAGAGGAGGGCAGACAAAGAGATAGACAATTATTCAGATCAATAGAGAAAACCTTTGTGTATCTTTAATGCTTTTGTGTGTATGAAAAATAGCATGTTTTAATGACTGTAATCCTTCTCTTGCGTTCAAGTAATTAGGGCATATGAATACGTTTTCCGCCCCCACCATTTATATATATATATATACAATAATACTTCGGGCACGCACACACAGACACACGTGTGATACAGGTATCTCTCTCTCTCTCTCTCTCTCTCTCTCTCTCTCTCTCTCTCTCTCTCTATATATATATATATATATATATATATATATATATATATATATATATATATATATATATATACATATGGCTTATTTTTGTGTTTTTCTGTCTTGCATACAGTTTTTCCAAATTCATATTTTTGCTTTCAAGTATAGAAATATTTTTAAATTATGGCAATCACCAGACCCAGTTTATTTACAATTACTTTGCAAGAGGCAGCAGCTGGTTAATATTTAGATCATTTAATGGCATGTCTGTCCATCTGTTTATCAACCTATTAATCAAATACGCCATTTAATTTTCTATATACTATTACTTTTAGCTATCTCTATATCTATACGAACTATATTGTGATCGATACGCAATTTGCATGCCCTTAAGGCTGTCTATCTATCTATCTATCTATCTATCTATCTATCTATCTATCTATCTATCTATCTATCTATCTATCTATCTACCTATCTATCTATCTATCTATCTGTCTGTCTGTCAGTCTGTCGTCTGTCCATCCTTCTGTCTGTCTGACTGTCTGTATGTATGTATATGTATGCATACATACATAAATACTTACATACATATGTGTACAAGCTACAGTACATATTTTCTTGTATTTAAGTCTCTTTCTCGCTGTTTGGTATTACTTATACTGTTTGGTAAGTAATTGTAGCGGAATGTAAGTTATTTGCCACGTATTAATTAGTTGCTTGTTTGCAAGGACAATTAACACAAATTGAAGAAGACGTGTCGTGGTAGTTTATAGTGTTTGAGTTCTCTTTTAGTAAATTACAGTCACCGACGTGAAGAGCTAACTAGTGTTCAACTCGCCTTTCGAGTGTGCACCAACGTCAACTTTAAAAATAGCATTTTTTTACTCGTTTTAGTCAATGGACTGCGACTATGCTCGAGCAACTCCCAGGAAGATCTACATCGAAAAATTCCACCGTAGTACTGATTGTTTTTGTTATTTTGAATCCTGGCCTAACCCTATCGGTGTCTTTTGTAGAAACTCTATGTTACAGGGACAAACAAAACAACGGTTGTAGACGAGCGGTGGCCCACGGGCATATGCCGTAGTGGTTAATTATAACATCGCAAAATACCTTAGGAATGAGAACCCGGGTTCAAAATTTCCCCAAAACACCTGATGAAGGTTGGAGGGTATATCAGCCGAAACGTTGTGTTAACAACAAACAAGATGAGGACAAATATCCATCAAATGTAAATAATGTAAATAATGTACATAATTCCTCATCTCTTAAATATAGAACTGTAAAAGAAATATTTAAGTAAGTCAGTCTTTGATTATAGCGTTCCATGTTTCACTTTGGAAAACTTCATTAGTTTGTTTAGCAGCGACGGAAGTTTGGTGGAAGTTTGTTTGTTGTAAACGTTATATTGGGATTAAATCAAGAAGTATTAATTTTTGTTTTGTTTTGTAGTAGTTTAAGATGAAATTTTGCAAGATCTTTGACATAGTTTCAGCATCTTTTAATTGTTGTGTCCTGCAGTTTTCAAGGGAAAGGTTTCGATCATAGGATTTAGTTGCGATTTCTAGCAGGCCGTGGGATGGCATGGTGAATGTATCGCAAGGCAAAAAAAAACAAACAAGAAAAAAACATCATAACAAAGAAAGAAAAAAAAAACGTACTCAGACTGAGATTTCTCTACCAAATGCCAAAACCTATCTCTATGAATCTATCAACCTTATGCTATTTTCACCTTCTTTCCTCCTTCTCGTCGTCCTGTTTCTCCGCCCTACTACTACTACTACTACTACTACTACTACTACTACTACTACTACTACTACTACTACTACTACCACTACTACCACCACCACCACCACCACCACAAACACCACAAACACCACCATCACCACCACCACCACCACCACCACCACCACCACCACAAACACCACCACTACCACCACCACCACCACCACCACCACTGCTACTACTACTACCACAACATCTATCCCATTCACATTGTGCTCACCTTTCTCCTCGATAAAACATGACCGCCCCGCCCATCTACTGGTTTGAACGACGAGCGAAAGAACGCACATCGAACATGCAAACAGTAACAAAAAAAAACCCAACAAAACACAACAACATCAACAACAGTAAGAACCATTATGTTCTGTTTTTTGATGTTATTTGATCAGATCCCCAAAAATTAAACAAGAACAATTATTCTAAGGAACAGAGATTCGACTCCAACCAGATACGAACCCTCCAAAAAAACAATGCATGTTTTATGAGTAACGTCTCTCAATTTAAGACCCATTAATTACTGGAGGAGTTTTTTGTTTATCGGAACTGTAAGGGCACATGCCAAATATTTCTTTTCGAGTTCGTTAGCAAAATGATATCAAAGGTGCGTTTCACATTAAACACCTGGCCAACACTTGAAGTTAACAGACTGCAGATATCGTGGAAATTAAAAGCAAATTATATAAAAGGGCGTGTTTATTTACTAAACCACACGTATTACATCCCCCCCACCACATACCCCCCCCACCCCACCCCAACACTCTTTCTCTCAATCCATCCTTCCTACCCCGTCTCTCTCTCTCTCTCTCTCTCTCTCTCTCTCTCTCTCTCTCTCTCTCTCTCTCTCTCCCTCATAACACAATCCCGTATACTCACGCACCTACAATCAAAACACTCACATGCACACACGCATGTATATACACACATACCACATGCACATAAGTATAAAAGTAATGTATGTGTGTAATATATATATATATTATATATACACTCACACACTCATGCACACTAAACTCCCCGCTCATACACCCACACATACATGAAATATAATGTTCATATACATTCACAAATAAACCTGCGCATGTATATATAAACGTATACATATATTTATATATATGCATACACAAAAACACATACGCACACGCGAACGTATATATATATATATATATATACATATATTTATTCTTTTATTATTTTATTTGTTTCAGTCATTTGACTGCGGCCTTTAGTGAAACGAATCGACCCCAGGACTTACGGTAATTCGGGGTGAGCCCCACGTAAAATTCTGGATTACTCTTCCAGTTTCTTTCTTCTTGCTGGGAAAACCCTACGCAGAGTCGATTCATTCAATCTCACCAGTTTTTCGACAAACAGACTAATAGTAATAATCCTTTTTAATATAGGCACAATGCCAGACATTTGGAGGTGGGAGACTAGTCGTTTACATCGACTCCAGTTTTTCACTGGTACTTAATTTATCGACCCCGCAAGGATGAAACACAAAGTCGATCTCGATGAAATTTGAACTCAGGACGTAGTAGGTCAAGAAATACTGCTAAGTATTTTGTCCGGCGTGCTAACGACTCTGCCAGTTCATCCGAAAGGATGAAAGGCAAAGTCGACCTCGGCGGAATTTGAACTCAGACAGACGAAATACCGCTAAGCATTCCTGCCGGCGTGCTAACGCTTCTGCCAGCTCGCTGCTTTAATAATAGTAATAATAATATTGATAAAACTCTTGCTAACTGAAGGTACTACAACATACAGGAAGCCCTGAAGTGTGAACTTGCAAACTAAGATGTCAGAGACCGGATGGTCTTCCACATGTCCATCTACAAACTACTGTTGCTTTGCTTTCTTTGTCTACTTTTTCGTTTCCTTGCTTTTTTAATTAAGGAACCGAACGCCCCAGAAGTGTCAAAATGAAGTCTGAATGGCTTTAAATTAGAATCTATAGCTATATTGATAAAAGAAATCTCTTAATATTCGTTCGAAAATATATATAGAGGAAGAGAAGTCACAACCCACTCCCCCCCCCCCCCCCCCCAAAAAAAAAATTGCTAATAAGCGAAGCGAACACGGGCTCATACTTGCACTTCTAAACATACTGCATAAATATACGTACAAAAACATTTATACATATATGAAAACTTAAACACATATACATACATACATATATACATATATATACATATATATATATATGTGCATACATACACATATGTGTGAATGTATGTGTGTGTGGTATGTGTGTGTTGTATGTGTGTGTGTGTGCATATAATCAGATATGGATGTATAAACGCATAAAGACCGTATACATATGTATATATATACATACATTACATACATAAATACACAACACACTCTATAACACGTATACATGTAAATGCATTCTCATACACAGGCAAATATACTCACACACACATACGTGTACGAGCACAGATATTCCTTATACATATATTAGAAAACATACATACACTTTTATAAAATCTTAAATGACAATGTGCATTTAGAAAAGGCCAAAAAAAAAAAAATAAATAATAGAAAATAATAAAAAAACAAGACAAAACTATACGTGTAAAGCAAATATGTAGCATAGAATTTAACCTGATAACCCTTAAGAAAATAGCAATTAATTATTGATCACGTGATTTGAGGAACAATTTTGAAATTAAGTTTTGGTAACGTGAGTGCGCATAAGCTGAGCGGATCATGGAAGGTGTTGAGAATCACGTTTCTATTTGAGATGTCCACAAACACAGTACGGGGTTAATGTAAAATAGCCAAAGTAAACATTAGTTTAAGCAGAACAATGTAGTCTGGTGCCTGAGGAGTTATGAAACAATTATATAGCATCACTGACGAAACGGTTATTACTGGAGTTAAACACCGCAGTAACAATGTAACTATATACTACAAGCAGAGAACTAGTTGCAAAGAGCGTGACGGGAATATGCGTGCGCGCGATATATATATATATGTGTGTGTGCGTGTGTGTGTGTGTGCATTTGTATATATGTCTGTATATATATATATATGTGTATATATATATATATACATATATATATGTGTGTATACATATACATATGTATATATATATACATATATATATATACATATATACATATATATAAATGTATACATGTATATATACACATTTGTATAAACACTCACATACACTCATACACATATATACATGTACATACATATCTATATATATAAGGAAATATATATATATATATATATATATATATATATATATATATATATATATATATACATGTATATACATATACATTCTGACATATAAATATCTATCTATCTATCTATCTATCTATCTATCTATCTATCTATCTATCTATCATTCTCTCTCTCTCTCTCTCTCTCTCTCTCTCTCTCTCTCTCTTTATATATATATATATATATATATATATATATATATATATATATACATACTTAAATATACATATGTATATATATTTGTATATAGATTATATATATGTATATATGCATGCACACACGCGCGGGCACACACACACACACACACACACACACACACACACACACACACACGGTGTGTGTCTGCGCGCATGTGTACGAGTATTCATTTATATGGTAGCGTTGGTGGCGATGGACAAGACTGCTGCAGACGGTCAGGGTACGGATTAAAATTTTTCACTAATTCACAGTTCTAAGATTAAATCTAAACAAAATTGATGTTTGCCTTCCATACTTTCTCAAGATTTGATGAAATAAGTAATTACCGTTAATACCTCCTGTATCAAGATGGCCACGTACACGGCCAACTATTCCAGGCGGGGGATAGGCGGATGGGGGAAATCAATCAGCGCTTAACTCATTGTAATTATTAAGCCGCATACTAAATATGTAAAAGTGTTCCATCTTTGATTATGGCAATTCAGCGAAACGGATGGCAAATAATATATATATATATAGGTATATATATATATGTGTGTGTGTATGTGTGTGTGTAGCGACGTGATGCAAGTTCAAATATGAGTATATAATAACAACAATAATCCGTTCTACTGTATGCATAAGGCCTGAAATTTTGGAGGCGAAAGCTGGTCGATTATATCAACCCTAGTGGGGTAAAAAGCAAAGTTGGGACCGAGTTGATTCGAACTAGGATAATGAAAAGACAGTAGAAATGCCGCTAAACCTTTTGTTCGATGCGTTAAAGATTTTGCGAGCACGGATAAGACACGTCATAAATTTTAGTTTGTTGCTATGTTCATTCACATAGCCGGATGTGAACGCAGCAAGGCAACAGAAGATCAATCATAGCTAGACTGCATTTAGAGTGGTGCTTTAGCAGACGTGTCCATTCTCCTTCGCTATCAGATAGGTTTATAGATAAACACTAACCTCATGAGACACAGATGACTATTGGATAAGAAGAATGAATAATGTGAATGAAATGAAGTTTTGTGAAATAGGCGGTTTCTTATGTATATTCCTAATACATAGGCGCAGGAGTGGCTGTGTGGTAAGTAGCTTGCTTATCAACCACATGGTTCTGGGTTCAGTCCCACTCCGTGGCACCTTGGGCAAGTGTCTTCTACTATGGCATCGGGCCTACCAAAGCCTTATGAGTAGATTTGGTAGACGGAAACTGAAAGAAACCTGTCGTATATATGTATATATATATGTATGTGTGTTTGTGTGTCTGTGTTTGTCCCCTACCATCGCTTGACAACCGATGCTGGTGTATTTACGTCCTTGTAACTTAGCGGTTCGGCAAAAGGAGACCGATAGAATAAGTACTAGGCTTACAAAGAATAAAGTCTTGGGGTCGATTTGCTCGACTAAAGGCGGTGCTCCAGCATGGCCGCAGTCAAATGACTGAAACAAGTAAAAGAGAGAAAGAGAGTAAAGAGATTATTAATTAATTTGATTATCTGAGGTTACAAAATGCCTCAACCCGATAGATTCCATCATGGTACATGCATGCATGAAAGCATACATATTTGTGTGCATACATGTATACGTCAATATATGCATGTTTGTGTGGCCCCGTTTTCGTTGCCTTTTTGTTTTTAGTTCCAGTTCGTATCTACTTATACAAGCTGTAAACCAATGATGAAAATTCATTACTGTCGGGAACATTCCATTTCTAAAATACAATAGGCAGTGTGGTCTGCTGTCCATAACATAGAGGAGATTAACTATTGCTGGTTGTTTGCTTTCTAGTACAAAATATGAGGCTAATATGGTTAGTGATGTGACAACAATTTCTCCGCGTTTGTGCTTCGTACGATCTACAAACAATTTGAAAACTGTGCATTCAAAATGGCTGCTGTCCGAATAATGCGGTCACTAAAGAATAATTGAATATATACGTACATACATACTCAGCTAATCACACACACACACACACACACGGGCACACACACATACGCACACAAACACAGAAAGCTAAAATAGAGAATAAAAACTAAATTGAAATTGTCAACATCCACTATATATACAACTATACATATATGCATATATGTGTATGCGCGTGTGTATGCATGTGTGTGTGTGTGCGTGTACACCCACACAAAACATGCACTAATTGATCACCCTGTATGAAACTTAATATTGGCAGCAATACACACATTTTAAAGATAGCATTTACACGTATAAATGTGTACACACATATATAATATATGAATACAAGCACGTATGTATGTATATATATGTGTGTGTGTGTGTGTGTGTGTGCATGCGCGTATGTGTATATGCGTGCGTAAGTGTGTGTGTGTAAATATATAGGTGTGTATAGATGTGTGAGTGTGTGTGTGTGTGTGCGTGTTTGAGTGAGTCAGTGCGTATGCAAACGTGTGGATTTATGGCACACTTCCATTCGATAAGAGAATGGCATACCAATAGATATGGTTATCTTATCTTCACTATAACGGTGTTCGTTTCCAGTGAGGCACGCTTTCATATAGTGTCAGCTGATTACGTTGAGAACAGACCTCGACAAAGCACCGTAATTGATATAGCTTTTGAGCAAAAAACAAAACAAAAAGAAGAAACACGTTGCCAAAGAAATGGGAGAGTGATTCAGTCAACAGACACGGCTGCAGGTTTTCACACACACATACACACACGCGCTGATTACAGTATCTAAATATATGTATACATGACACACGTTTATAAACACGCACAGGCACGTTAGCGTTTACACTCACTCAGATACACATATATATCTACAATTATACCGTTTTCTTGCACAATGCGTAGTCGAAAATAATGAGATCTCCCTCAATTTTTCTGCCTAGAACTTAGTTATATATTTTATCACCTGATTTATTTTTTATATTTACCATTGAGTAAAATGCTATTTTCTAATTTTGAGCATAAACTGAAATATTAGATAATTTCTCCTTTTATATACGAGTAAATGTAGGATATACATAGGTGTATATATAGCTTCGGGCTGAGCAAAGTCTTGTGAATGGGTTTGGTAGACAAAAACTGAAAAGAGACCGTCGTTTTTCTTTCTCTCTTTTGATATTTTGCATGTAGAATGCCAAAAACAGTATTTCGGTGTAGGTATGTAATGTGGAAAATCAAAGTTTTATCGAGCTGAAGTTTTTATTTTACTTGCAAGAGGAGACACGTAGGCTACTATATATAAAAAAAAAGACCCCCTTCGGTCATAAATGACCATAAGATTGCACCTAGAAAGTTACCTTCTAAGGCACAAGTCCGGACAAGTTTATGGAAGACCAGCAGTTACCCATACATACCAGTCTCTCCTCTCCGCGCCACCGATGATATACAAGAGAAAGCCAAAGGCCGATGCAGTTTGGTACCACTGACGTCGCAAATCATTACTACAGCTTAGTGATCTGGAGCAACATGAAATAAAGTGTCTTGCTCAAGAACGCAACACACCGCCCAGTCTGGCAATCGAAATCACTACCTTATAATTGTGGGCCGGATACTCTGAACACTGAACCATGTGTCTTCAGAAATGTTACTATTACTGAGTGATATTAACGCGATGTTGTTTATAATATATGTAACATTCAGCAATGTACAGCAGGTAATGGCGTGTTGAAACAACTGTATTGAAATGTGTGCGTGTATGTGTTTGAGTGTACGTGTGTGCGTGTATGTATATGTGAGTGTGTGTGTATCTCTTTGTGTCTGTATATGTCACCTCAACACTGCTTGACAACCGGTGTTGCGGTATTGGTGTGTTGGCTTAAAAACGTCAAGTACTAGGGACAATTCGTTCGACTTAAAATGGTCGCATTCAAACAACACAAGCAAGTAAATAATATACGTCAAAATTTGTGTTTATACCCCTAGTTCTGTATTATTCAACGGCTGTACAGTGAATATATATATATATATATATATATATATATATATATATATATTTATTTATTCACATCACAAGTCTCTGTTCACGTCTGAGATATAGTAGAAGACAATTGTTGAAGGTAGCTGGCGATGACACTGAACTCAAATCCACATCACATGCTCGGCAAGCGTCTTTACACGATGTCAGTGCCTTCGTACGCTACAGAATCAGATATTTTAATTACTTCGTACAACAGAATAGAATTGCATTTAATTTCTTAGTATATTTTTTATGGCAGGAAGCAGAATCTAGGTTACTTATTGACATTCCGTAACCTGTAGATAGAATTGTCTGTACAGCAGACTTGTATTGTGTACACTGATATAATTTTCTAATATATTATCCTTCATACACATATTTTTCAAAAACTAATAGACCAACCGTTTGACAATTAGTTATCAACCAATATTAGATGGAACTAGGCGTTCCATATTTAAACCATCCAGACAGTCCGACATTTTATAAAATTTTCGCTTTGGAAAGACGGGTTCAACCTGGCTGTTTTGTTTTAGTTATAGAATGGGAGAAAACAAAGAATTTAAACGTTGCCATTAGCAAACCCAATGAGAGATATACAGATATACAAGTGCAATATTATGTACGTCTATACAAACACATTCGCACATACGTACACACGCACACAGTCAGACACATACATATAACTGTTTTCGTGTAATGATACATGTATTCGTTCTGTCATACACACGAATTCACTGAGAAAACTACCAGATCATGTGATGAGAATGTACAAGACACACGCATAAATTCATATGCAAGAAAAAGAAAGAAAAAAAGCACAGAAACAAATAATAAGAAAAACAAGCCAAACAAAATCTTTCTGCTGTCAGAATTCTAACAAAAGAGCCTGGTTACTTTCAATGTGAACGATTCTTGTTCATTTTTGTAAAGGGAAAAAAATTTTCGATGAATATTATTAAGAAAACGTACACACACACACACACACACACACACACACACACACACACACACACATGCATATCCATACATACAGACAGGCAGACAGACGTATACAAAAGCTAAGTTTGAATTAATAAATGAAAAAAGCATTAGAAACAACAGATATCAGAAATATTGATTGCGTGCTAGTAAAGTTAATTATAACTAGGAAAAATTCCTAGCTCTTACTGATTCTAGCGGCAAAAAGCCATTTTTACTTTTGATCAATACGTTAATACATTTATATGAGAATCACTGACAGACATTTCAAAGTGATTTCTTGACATAGATTCCTTTTTAGAATTTACCATTGCGTCTTTATCAATAGAATTCTCCTCATATGCAAATTATGCTTAGGGTCAGAGAGGTAGATAAGGGTGTGTGTGAGTGGGTGTGTGTGTATATATATACTAACATATTTAATTATGTATATACATTCATGTATATATGAATGTGCGTGTATTTATTAGCGTATATATGCGTATATATATGCATATATGTTTGCATTTATGTGTGTGTGATATGTGTGTGCATGTGATGTGTGTGTGTGATCTGTGTGTGTGTCTTTAAGTACGAGCTCATAGAATCAATGGATTGATATGTGATTGTGTATATTCTTCTGTTTGTATTTGTATTCCAATACGTGTGCATATATGTGTGCAAATCTATCTATCTATCTATCTATCTATCTATCTATCTATCTATCTATCTATCTATCTATCTATTTATCTGCGTACGTTTGTATGTGATATATATATACATATATAAAACTCCCGATTATATCGCTCTTTAAGACATAAGTAGTCGTATATTAAAAGCGTCGTACACAAGACACGCCGTCACTCACATATATAAATGCGCGTGTACACCTACACATGTTTGCGTGTGTATATTAGAGATAGATTTGTGCCAGTGTGTTGTATCCGTAATTGATGTTTATTGTTTTCCCAATGGCAAACATCCATTGAAATTATTGTTAGCTCCAGTTTCAATATTGGTGAGGAATAACTCACCCCTGGTTAAAATGCTGGTTGATAAAATATTGTTTGTAAAAGAAAAATGAATTTCACTTCACGTTGCTCCTGTCCACTCAGCTAGCAAAAGTGAGTAGTATCTATATTTCAGAGGTCCCGGCTTATCACATTCTGTGTCACGCTGAATCCTCCTGAGAACTACGTTAAGGGCACGCATATCTGTGGAGTGCTCAGCCCCTTTGCACGTTAATTTCACAAGCACGCTGTTCCTTTGATTGGATCAACTCTTTGTCGTAACCGACGGAGTACCAGTTAAACAACAATGACTGCACAATCTGTGACATAAAAGTATTCGAACTTTGGGAACCGAATAGTTTCACCATTGATATATCTTAGGGTACAATAAATCATTTTAGACAACCGATATCGATGTATTGATGTTATCAGCAATAACGGTTTTATACATACAGAAAACGAAATTTCTGTTCTCCCTCTGTGTGACTTACTGCTATCACCATGTGTCACATATATATAAATGTGAAACAAGATCCCCAATAGTTGTGTGTGTGTGTGTGTGTGTTTGTGTGTGTGTGTGTGTGTGCATGAAAAAAGAGAAGGAGAAAAAGAGAGTGTTTATTCATAAACACAGTAATCCACAATATAAAGAAAGTAAGCAGTACAGCTTAATGTTAATAATTATGCATTTATATAGTTAAAGCTTACGCCTCTTAAGTTCTTGATTTCCGAATAAACTTCAAAATTAATATATTTTTGATGAAGTTCATTAAATATGTGAGTACGTGTGTGCTTGCGTGCGTGTGCGCGTGGTGTGTGCATATTTATACATATACGTGTATGTGCATGTATATGTGTAAAGAGTGAACTTTGTTGGTGTGCGTGCGTTTTCGTTTATTTATATACAGTAGGTGATATTAAATTTCTATTGATCGAATCTATCTTAATTAGAAATAGAAAGTTCTAAGGTGATATAGATTATCGAACCGTGTAGGTTCTGATTGGCTAACAGACAGCCAATCTTAACACTTAATGGTAATGTGTCTCACTCGCCTACGCTACCGTTCTGTGAATCATTAAATAAAGATTCATTTTGCTTTACTATTTTGTGTTTGTTCAAACGAAAGATAGGATACAGTATCCAATAAAAATGATTTGATCTGGGTGAATTTTCGCATATACCTAACGGTGTGTGTGTGCATGTATTCATGCATGCATTCATATACGTATGCATGTATGTATGCACGTGTGTATGCGTTTATGGATGTATTTACACATGTGTGTGTGTGCGTATATATATATATATATATATATATATATATATATATATATATACTTATGTATATATGTGCATGTGTATAACTCACATATATACACACATGTATGCATATGCATATATATATATATATATATATATATATTTGTTTTGCAAGATTTTTTACAAAATGGCTGATAGTTAGCAAGGTGAGACACACATAAGAAAGAAGGAAACGAAGGACCACTGATGAGGTCACAGAAGTGTGACGAAAGAACTCTGGCCGAAATAAGATTAAGATTAAGATTAATGTAATATAAAGCTGAAAAAAAAAAAAAGAAAAAAAAAAATTAACACCAAATATACAGTGCGTGTGTTTTTATTGGCTAAACTGGCAATATGACCATCCCCAAGTACAACAACATATATATATATATATATATATATATATATATATGTATACACATCTATCTATCTATCTATCTATCTATCTATCTATATATATATATATATATAAATATACATATATATCTACGTGTATGTGTGTGTGTGCATGTGTATGTGTGTGTGTGTGTGTGTGTGTGTACGTGTATGTGTGTGCATGTGTATTTATATAGTGTTAAAAATTTCATTTTCAGAAAGTCAACTAAAACTTATGCAATAATACAGTATCGTTTATAATTGTTTATAAATGGTGCAGATATAATAATTCGGTAAATTATGAAATAAACATTTGAAGCTGATACGAAAAAGTGCGGTTATAACTTTTCAAATGAAATGGAATCTGTTGGATAATAAAAATTGACTGTTGAGAAGAAAGAAAAAAAAATATATATATAAGCATAAAAAATGTTCAAAATAATAATAGGTAAATAAAACTAAATGTGCCCCCAGCATGGTCACAGCTAATGAGCTGAAACAAATAAAAGATAAAAGGTAAGACATACGAAATTCGCTTTTCACAATGGTAATAGATATTAAAATTTCACCATTTATTAATATTGTATCATTTCAAAAGTTCATATTTGTCTGCTGAGCGTTTACGTGAAACTCTGAATAAGAGTTTACGAAGTACAAAATTTTCCAGCTTTAGTAAAAGTGTTATATTTTATTCTATATTAGGTATTCGCATACTATTTTCTCTAATTTATTTAACACCCATGCACACTATGCAGACAGGTAAACACGCACACACACACACACACACACACACACACACACACACACACACACACACACACACACACACACACACACACACACACACACACATGTATATGTATATATAGTTCATATTTGTATTTGGTTTGCAAGATTCTAGATGTGAATTCGTGCGTTGAAATAAATACTATTGAACCTTGGGGGAGGGGCATTATGCCGGTAATAATAAACACACGCACTGATTCGGTCCGTTATTGTTATATCCGATGAAATAATTATGACAAAAAAGAAAAAAAAAAGAAGAAATAACAGGAACAATACTGAACTATAACAGAACTATAACACTAAAGGACAGAACGTATGCGTGTGCATATTATTACCGGCATAATGCTTCTCCCAAGGTTCAACACTATATATATATATATATATATATATATATATATATATATACGATTGGCTTTTTTCAGTTTCCGTGGTTATGGGAGAAGATACAGGCTCAAGGAGTCATGTAGTGGGATTGAACCCAGAATCATGAGGTTCGGAAGTAGGCTTCTTACTACACACCCACGCCTGCACGTATGTATGTATGTATATATGTATGTATATGAATATATTCTAGCCATGCTTATCTGAGTATCACATTGATTTTGCATTTTTTGTAAATATATGTGGTTGTTTGTAAATAATCATAACGTAATTAGAAGCAAGCAAAGGCAAACTAATTGGTGAAATAAATAAACAAAAAGAAAAAAATATATCAAAAGAGTGAATAGATAACAATGGAATACAAACTGGAAATTAACAACGTTGAAGAAGAGTCGCTAGATAAGGACAAAATCAGAGAAATGGATAAAAAGTGAAAGAAAGCGAAAAAGAACGAGATAAAGTACAAAACAGAAGAAGCGAGATTCCAAAGTATGCTGATAAAAATAATGAATAGAAGAACCGTTCAATGGTCCTTCTATCTTAAGACTTGATGGAGCAGTTAGTCTGAATGAAAGCATGGAGACAAAGAAACCTTTTAGACTAGAGAGAGAAGCAGAAGGCCTTGTTTTAGCATCAAAAGCTTAATGCTTAGTCACAAGCAGCTATAAATTAAATTTACTCTTTTATTCTTTTACAGGTTTCAGTCATTTGACTTCGGCCATGCTGGAGTACCGCTTTCAAGTGTTTTAGTTGAGGAAATCGACTCCAAGAATTATTCTTTGTAAGCCTAGTACTACTGACAGGTGTAAGCCTATTACTTATAGGATGTAAGCCTATTAGGGTGTAAGCCTATTACTTACTCTGTCGGGTCACTTTTGCCGAACCGCTAAGTTACGGGGAAGTAAACGCACCAACACAGGATGTCAAGCGGCGATGGGGGGCAAAGACAGACACTAAAACAGACACACATTAACCATCAGGAATATGCTTATGTAAACTAAAAATGATAGAAACACAGCACCTAGTTATTATCATTACAATATTTTTTTCTCAGATCTATTCCAATTTAGAGTTACAAAGAAACACTGACAGCCTAGAATGCATATTTAAAAATCCTTGGAAGTGTTATGCAACTCCAAAGAAATACGGAAATAAAGATTAGACAAGAAAGAGAAAGAAAGAGAAACTAGGAAAGCTTCTGACAATGCACCCCGTCGTCAGAAGCTTTCCTAGTTTCTCTCTTTTTTTTTCCTACTTCGATATTGCCATGCTTCAAGCGAATTACAACGCTCTCAAAGATTAGAGAATTTAGGCACTGAAGGCTGAAAAAATAGTGCCCTGTAGAAACAGATATATTGCGATTGTTAACAAAAGAGTCACACACACACACACACACACACACACACACACACACACACACACACACACACACACACACACACACACATATATATATATATATATATATATATATATATATATATATATACACATCAAACTTAATTGTTTTAAAGTCTAAATTTGAGCGTATATTTAATAGACTACTTTAAATAGAATAATGGTAGAAAGACAAAACAAAACATTGAACATTTTCACGGTACATTGAGCAGCCTTTGGTAGAAATGTAAAATATATATGTGAGTACTGTAAATAAGCAAAAGACAAATACATGCGTCTGTCTATGCATATTTATGTATATATATATATATATATATATATATATATATATATATTCAGAGAGAGAGAGAGAGAGAGAGATCTATAAGAACGGTTTGGATCGATGGAAGAGTGTTTTGTGTTCGCGGCTGCATACGCCCCAAAAACAATTAAGGGAAAAGTCAAAAGACTTACAAAATCATGCATGCTTGTGAGTGACAGCTACGGTCTATATATATGTGTGTTTGTGTGTGTGTGTGTCTGAGTTCGTGTATCCTGAAACTGAACTAAAGTTGACGCGTATATAAACGCACACACATATTTTACAATGACCATGAAATGGCATCAGTACTTATGAATATAAATATATATATATATATATATATATATATATATATATATATATATATATATATATATATATATATATATAAGATCAAATAAAAATTGAGACTTGTGAAGAAGATTTTCCTTTTACCGAGTGTGGTAAATATATGTACGTGATACGACAGCGAATTATCGCTGTTTCGTGAATTTTTAGATCCTCATCAATCCCATATCTTACGATAATTTCTTAATGCAAAGATGTTTGGACATCACAATGTGAAGCTAGTTTTGACTGGTTCTCAAGTGACAACCAATGGCTTATTCATCTTGTGTAGTTAAGGCGTCTGGCGAAGCTGAAAGTAGCATTCCCAGCTATCTATCTACCTATCTATCTATCTATCTATCTATCTATCTATCTATCTATCTATCTATCTATCTATCTGATTGTCAGTTTGTCTGTCTATGTATACATGCATGTATGTATCTCTCTATCTATCTGTAAGTCAGTGCGTGTGTCTATATATCTATCAAAGATCGGTTAAAGAATGAATGAGAGTAGAGTAGGTAAGAGAGAGCAATAGAGTTAGAGAAAGAGAGAGAGAGAGAGAGAGAGAGAGAGAGAGAGAGAGAGAGAGAGAGAGAGAGAGAGAGAGAGAGAGAAAATGTCAGAGGCAGATGTCGGTTGCGTGGTGATAGAGTTTTAACAACAGTTTAATAATCACCGTAATGAATACGTTTCATAAAATGACACGTCTTCTCAAGCATTGTCAAAACAATTGATATATATATATATATATATATATATATATATATATATATATATATATATATATATATATATATATATATATATATAAATATGTATTTGTATATGTATATATGTATATATGCGTGTATATATGTATATAATTAAAATGCATCTATGCACAATCACATATGCACACAAATATACACACATCTTTATGTATACATACATACATACATACATACATATATATATATATATATATATATATATATATATATATATATGTGTATATTTGTATATGTATTCGTTAATGTATACAGACATTAGGATAATATGATAGATTGATTCTTTATTTCGGAATAAGATGAGAGTTTCAAAAAGAAAAAAAAAAGTACTAGAAGAAAAAAGATTCGAAATTCGGATAATAAACATTTGTCTTGAAGTACAAAAGTAATCAATCATCGAGTTTTGTGCCCAGAAAATCGTTTATTTATTTTTTTCGTTAGCATTCTTTTTTTTTTTAGTCATTTTCATTTTATTTATTCTTATTAATTTTTGTTGCGCTTTTTTTTTTCTCCTCTTGTTTTGATTTTTAAATATTCTAATAACTTAACTCTGGCTTAAAGATTTCATCATTAGTGCTGTACCATTGGGTATTGATAGGATGGTAAATTAATATTGATTTCAATTGTGTTCAATCTTGTCTTTCACGATATTCGATCCTTTAACTGCCATAACGCTGAATGTCATTTAGACAGGATAATCTATAAAATTTAAATATAGCCGCTATTTATGGTTTTCATCATGTTTCGCTATGGTTGTTGTTGTTGTTCTTTTGGTGGGTGTGATATTGATGTTGGTGTTCGTGTCAGCCGTGCTGGTGGTGGTGGTGGTGGTGGTGGTGGTGGTGGTGGTGGTGGTGGTGATGGTGGTGGTGGTGGTGGTGGTGGTGATGGTGGTAGTGTTTTGTTTTCAGAATACAATAAATTTGTCATTTTTGTTTTTTTTTGTTTTAGATATTTGTGTGTAAATGATATGTGCAATACGATTTACTATTGGCTTCCGTTTACGTTATATACATAGACAGATCTATCTATCTATCTATCTATCTATCTATCTATCTATCTATCTATCTATTTATCTATCTGTTACACACACACACACACACACACACACACACACACACACACACACACACACACACACACACACACACATACACATATATATATATATATATATATATATATGTATACATATATATACACATAAATACATATATATGTATATATATATGTATATAGATATATATATATACACATGTATATACATACATACATACATACATACATACATACATACATACATACATACATACGTACATACATACATACATATATATATATATATATATATATATATATATATATATATATATATATTGCAGTTTCTGAAATTTAGGGAAGAGCTTTAGTCCATTAAAAAGACCCCAGTATTTAACCTTTGACGTGGTTGCTGTGTTATGATGTCAGGTATAGTGAAAACATGTAAATACACACAAAAATGTATGTATTTCTCGCTCCGTGTGTCTATTTCGTCTAATGATAAAGCGTAACTTCTAAAATTTTGGAGTGTTGTTTTTTCGTTCATGTTGTTTCGAAAGAAGATTTTAGGAAAAAGAAAAGAAAGCTTATGCAGTCTCTTTCTTGCCTATACTGTTAGTATGTAAAAGTGAGAAGAACATTTTTTAAGCGGATGTTATGCTAATGATATAATATTGCAGACTAAATTCATTAGTAGAAAGGAAAATCTAAGTACATTTGGTTTTAACATTATAGTATTTAACGAGACATTTTCGCTTATGTAGCGAAGAATAAATTAGCCCGATGCGCTTAATTAATGTCTAAATATAATAAAAGTACATTCTAAAATTAATGATTTTAAAATAAATGTTTTCGTTGCTTTCAACAAATTAGTTTTTCAAATGCACAGATATCATTAATAGCCACCATCCTAATACCATGCAATAAATCATTATTTTTCAAGCCCTTGATGTGTCATTGAAATATAGAAGAATCATCTATGTAATATTCTAAATGTATAATTATGGTGCTAATATCCAACTTTAAATTGAGTGGTGTCATTCCATAATATTAAATATGACAGTTGTTACACAGGTAACTGATTTTTCTCTTAAACAAATGTCATTGAGATGTTAAATGTGTAAATGTTATATTTATTTCTGGTTATTCGAAATATTCATCATCATAACTTTTTATTTATGAATGAAAGCGTATTTGCAAATATTGTTCGTCTTGAATAGCTTATTTTCGGTCAATTTCAGCTGAATATATACGTATATTTATGATCAGGGCGTAAGAGCAATGTTACAAATTGGAAGAGTAGGTTTTTCAATTGGAATTTTGGATATAGTGTAATAAACCTCATAACATTATGCAGTGTATTTTTGTTATGCAAAATCGCTTCTTCAAAGTCTATAAATACTCGTGCATTATTATGTGCGGTTTCTACTCTATTTGAATGAATGACTCAATCTGCGAGCATTTTCCTAAGAATATTGAGTACACATATTTATGTACGCACATATAGGTTTGTAGTACAGATTATTTGGTGCTATGTAGGAGTTTCACCACTCCGAGTTTGAAGCCGATATAAAAGTTCAGTTACTCAGGTTGGAGAAAATACAGAAAGGCACATACACACATTTGGACACACATGCCCATGTACACACACAATAACTCACATATACACACTCTCTCTCAAACAGCCATATACACGTACATACGCGTACATACCCAAACAGAGATGTCTACTGATATCGTTAATGTGTGAATTATGTAAGCAAGCATTCCATACAGTCAAAATCATATTTATGTAAAACCGTATACAAACTACTTGTAGAGAAATGAAATACAGGCAAGAAAAGCGGAGATTAAAACACAACAGCCCACCTCATACACACAAGCACGCGTAAACATACATTTAAACACACATACACACGTACATATGCAGTTTACCATTTTACATTTATTCCTACATATAAGAAGCGTACACAAACAAATGTACGCTCGCATTCGTAAATACAAAAACAAAACGTTGACACGACAATTGTATAAACGTAAGAAGCCAAGGAATCGATTTTCTGTCGTATGAGAAGCTCGAAGTGATTTCTGTTAAGAGTAACAAAAGTGTACAAGACAGACTTATTTTCCAAGATACCACTACGAATAGACACACATTTAAACATATACATATGCATACACTTTTACATACATAATATATATATATACACATTTATACACACACACACATATATATATATATACACACATCGCCATCTATTCATACATACACTCAAACACGCACACAAATATACATATATCTATATCTATACATATGTATACATATATGTATATATATATGTATATATATATGTATATATATATATATATATATATATATATATATATATATATATATATATATATATATATATATATATATATATATATATACATACGTACACACATATATATATATATATATATATACATACGTACACACACATATATATATATATATATATACACACATATTCATCTATTCATACACACACACAAATGCAAGCGCACACACATATATACATGCATGCTAACAAGCACACAAAAGACAGGAACTTTCGATATAACTTTGGACATCACACATCATACCGTAGCAGGCAATTTCTTTTGTCTTGAATATTACTTTCTATTTCGTTTGACTTCGTCCAAGAACGAACCTGTAGATGACAGAACGTTCAGGTTAGATTCTACCCGAAATTGTGCAGTTCGATATCACATCTGTCATTCTGCGAATTGTATTGATGGATTTTCCTTTACGTGAATATATGTATGTGCCAGTTGATATATGTATGTGCTCTCTCTCTCTCTCTCTCTCTCTCTCTCTCTCTCTCTCTCTCTCACTCTCTCTCTCTCTCTCTCTCTCTCTCACTCTCTCTCTCTCTCTCTCTCTCTCTCTCTCTATCTATCTACCTACCTACCTCCTTACCTACCTACCTACCTACCTTCCTACCTACCTATCTACCTACCTACTAACCTGCCTGCCTGCCTGTCTGTCTGTCTGTCTGTCTGTCTGTCTATCTGTCTGTCTATCTATCTCTCTATCGTATTTACTCGTGTATAGTTCGCACTATTTTATATTTGATTTTAAATGAAAAAATTGGGGTGCGACTTAGACATTGTACAATGTTAAAACCATAAAGGGAAGAAATTTTGCACCGACCTTTAATACTAAATTAAGGGAGCGACTTTTGCACAACTAAATACGGTAAATAGATGTGTGTGTGTGTAATATCTACCGGTTATAGCAAGTCGATACATGTGAGATTCTTCGACGCATAAGTCCTACTACTTACAGGTGCAAGTCAGATTGAGTTATCTGCTCAGGATTAGCTCCAGCGGAGACACAATTTGCAGACTATATTCTTAATAAAAGGAAGCCTTCACTCGCTGACACACTTCGAAGGATATTAATAAACACACACACACGTGCGCGGGCACACAAAAACACACACACTCACGCACAACACGCAATCACGTGCTCCCTCTCCTTTCTTCTTTTAAGGTTCTTTTCCTGCACTATCTGACCCACGTGACACTTACAATTATCTCATTCCCGTTCCTTAATGATTGCTATGCAAATCATCCATTTCCTAATTACACTATACAACATGAGACTCTAAAGGGATTCGAAACCGTGATCTGTACTTCAAGTACAGTAACAAGCAATTAGTTCTCGCTTCCAAATAGGAGGGTCGGGGGAGAGCAACATCCTCCCGCATCTATTCATTAAATAACTGATGCAAAACAGTGGGAGAACGGAAACTGACATGTCACATGAGTGATAAAAAGAAACAGATAAAGAGAACAAAACCACGTGCGAGCATATATGCATTATGTGTGTGTGTGTGTGTGTGTGTGTGTGTGTTTAGGGAAGCGAGGGAACGTTTGTGCCTGTGCGTATCTGTGTCAGCATGCACACTCGTATATGCGTGCGGAACTCCCACCGCCCCCAACGCACGGAGAGGAGAAACAGAGAAAGAAAGTGTAGTGTGTTATGATTGCGAGGGACTTTTATAAATACTTCTTAATGGCTGTTGTCAGAAGACATCTCTTGACTATAGCTTTGCGACGGGAGAATAAATACACTGGCTGCCAATTGCACAATTGCACAGCCAGGCACACACAAACACGCGTCTAGCTACGGAGGTTCATACGTGATATTGCACATAGCTATATGCAAAATAGCTTTTACGAAAACATCCTCAGTAAAATCTCATCCCATTTCATGACCACGTCTTTAAATACATACATAGATACATAGATACATACATACATACATACATACATACATGCATACATAGAAACATAGTACATCCATTTAGATACATGTGTGTTTGTGTGTGTGTGTGTGTGTGTGTGTGTGTGAGAAAGAGAGAGAGAGAGAGAGAGTGTTTACGATCAGCTCAAATGAGTTGACCAAGCATGGAATCGACTATATGGCATCGGTAATATATGCATATGAGGTAGCAGTTTAGTTATGCCATTCTATTTGAAACGCGTGTAGCGGATTAAATCGATAACTTTCATTGTTCGGGCTTTCAGTGTGTGATTCTGTGTATTCATTTATTTAATTATACATGCTTATATGCGTGCATATAAGCATGTATAATCTCTGTCTCTGTCTGTCTGTCTGTCTGTCTCTCTCTCTCTCTCTCTCTCTCTCTCTCTCTCTCTCTCTCTATATATATATATATATATATATATATATATATATGTATGTATACATGTACAAATCAGCGTGAGTACGTGCGTGACTGTTTTTACGCACATGTATATCTGGTTTATGTATCTGTATCTCTCTCTCTCTCTCTCTCTCTCTCTCTCTCTCTCTCTCTATATATAATATATATATATATATATATATATATATATATATATATATTTAGATGCATGTGTATCAACCGTTTGTGTATATGAGTTAGGGGGGAAAAAAATAAAACGCACGTAAAATGAACCCAGACTGAAATGAACTTGGAAAGCAATTTCGGTAATAAAAATAGTAATGAAAATATGTTGGACAAGTTAATCGTACGTTGTAATTAGACTGATCAAGGTAAAGCACGAAAGAAACGAGAGGAAGCAAGACAGATATAAGAAAGACAGCAAGACATGAAAACAAAAAGAAAGAAAGAAAGAAAGAAAGAGAGAAAGAAAAAATGCAGGCTGTAGAGAGAAACAGGTGAGAAGACAAGGGAGGTAAGAGTGGAAAGTAGGAAGAATGCAAAACAGAACAAGTTTATGAGAACTGAGAATCTATTAACGTGATCTAATGTAAAACAATAGGTAAATATATAGCAGAGGAGGAGAGACTTTCACCTGGCAGTACCGCGATTTTTAAGTACTTAATTTGATATAATGGAATCAAGACACGTATGTTAAACTAATTATCTAATGGCTCTAAGTTTTCGCCATAAGTGGGCAATCTCTATCTCTCTCTGACACTCTCTCTCTCTGTCACTCTCTCGCTCTCTCTATTTCTCATTCTTTGTTTCTGTCAATAAGTGGTGGTTGTGGTAATAGCTGTAGAATTGGTTGAGGAGTGTGTTTGCGTTTTTATTGGCTTGGTCGATAATATGTTTGTCGAAGCCGATGCTGATAATGATGATGATGATAAGAGTATTGTTTGGTGGTGGTGGTGGTTTTGGTAGTATTTGTTAGTGTTCCTTGTAATCGTGTCACGAAGTCTAGCTTCTGGTGGTCAATGTCAAAAGTCTTTCATTACCCTCCCGCTTTAGTTTTTTTTTTCCTCCTTTCTATATTGGCTATAAAGCAATTGAAAGCCAAGGCTTTAAATACATATTATAAAACTCTAGCCTACAATGAAAACCAGAATAAACGTCTTGTTAGTAAAAGAGAATACTTGAACGCATGTACAAGAACAGAAATAGTTTGAACACGGAATCGCCTTATTTATATATTTATTTAGTTATTTACTCATCGCTATTTTGTTCTTGTTTTGATTTCCTTCTTTCTTTTGGAACTATTTTGTAAATTCAAGAACAACGGTGTCCTACCGTAGTTGGTAAAGTCCTGAAAGAATGGTATTTGTATCAAGAATTTTGACTGTCCTATAGGTTGAAAATATTTCATTTACTCACCTAAAAATGCTTACGCCAATGATGGTGGACCAATGACAAACGAATCAGCGGTATGGCTTTTAGGTAACAAGATATATACTTTGAAAACAAGTCTTACTGCGATGTCAGCCTATGTAAAGTTTAGATGTAAACATTTATCTAAAACTGGTTAAGAAGGTTACTTCGTGACCACCTAGTGTCAGCATCAATCCCACAGTGCGGCACTTGTATAAGACTAACATCTTATCCGGGACCCAAAGTACTGCTTTCAAAATATGTTTTCTTTATTTAAGACTCAAGATTTGAAGCCGAAATAAAGGTGTTAAGTGTGTGTGATCCTGTTAAATTATTAACCCATCAATCCCGATCATGGTGGTTTATCTATGAAGGACAACATTATCTAATGTATACTATTTTCTTTAAGATAGGAGGGTACAATATGGCTGTTATTTCTAATAGATTAGTCAATAATATAAATATTTTCTCGTAGGCTCAATTAATTGAATACTTAAATAGAAGGTATTTTTAGCTACATAACAGGTGAATAATTACAAAGTTTAAAACATTTTTATATCTGTATTTAATTAGTATTTGCAATATTAAGATGAGCACATGTATAAGTGCTAATGAATCACATGTAGATCGTGAGGTACAGTTTCAATATAGAAGACCGAACGTTCGGTTCTCTATTTTATTTCGACAACTTAGCTGCATTAGTTCAGAGAAAAAAGATATTTTGACGATTATCGAAACCGTTATAACGACCTCTGTGGGTTGAAGTTTTGCTCTTGTTCATAGATATTTGGCGAATAGTTTGGATATAGCAGTATATAAATCGTATATCTTTATAGGAATGTCTGTTGTCTATATTTTATTTTCTGCTCAATATTCCCCCCACACACTTCCGCCTATCTAAATTAGATCATTATATCCCACAGAGAACACATAGCTCATGTTATCTCGAATATTCAGTTACGAAATTAGAGTGAAGTTCTCTTTATAAAGATATACTAAAAAACAACACCTCATATATCGTCGCCATTTTAATTTAGTTATCCTATGAGAGATATAACTTCAGCTTCAAAGGTATCGTATCAACAACGAATCACAGATAAATGATATACGACGGGTGCTTCCAGGCGCTGAATTAAGTACGAGACCAACGTACTAAATTTATAGAGTCAACGTCAAATAAAATTGATAGCAAATAAACGTATCTCCGACGTATTTTAATTAAACATCAAATAGACACCGCGGGTTTTAATAATGTGTACTGATACACACACACAGTCATACACATTGCCAATCAGACATAAATCTAAAACCGTTATTTAACACAAACACATACATAAATGCATGCACATGAAACACAGAC
>NC_142946.1:51320449-51332949 GCF_046866305.1 Octopus bimaculoides
GCTTAACAATTAGAGCTAAACTTAAAGATGATTTTAATGATAATTAACGCATTTTGACTGCAAAAAGTGCTTCCATTTCGAAATGGCACGTTCCACGGCTGGTCTGTACATGTCTATTAAATGAATTATTTCAAATGCTTGCTGACATAAAATGGTGTGCTTTTTCTCTCTTTATATATGTACATATATAATACTAAATACACGTACATATATAACTGTGTATACGTACATATGCGCCCGTGCACACACGAACACGTGTATACGTGTATTTATTTGACTGTTTGTATGTATGTAGTTATTGGTGACTATAGTTTAACGGTTGAGTGTATAACTTGATACATGTAACTCATTGTTAAATATAATGCAATGAGTTACCAGTTTCGCCGTCTCCGAAGCATAATGACCATTAGCTGGAGAGATGATACCTCTCACCAGAAGGTTCTGCAAAGTCCAAATATGTCTAGTGTTGACTCTGTCCAGCTGAAATCACTGTTTTGTTGTGTGGAACACGTAGTCCGTGTGGAGAACACTAATATCCTTGAACCTGTGCTCTACAAGTGAACTGAAATGTGGACGATGTTATTACGTCTTCAAAGCCATTTTCCTCAAGAGTTTGAAGTAGAGTTAAACAAAATGAGCAACAATTATAACAACAAATTTGATAAATTTTCGTAAGCGCTGCATTGAAAAACAAAGTTAAGTAGACGTTCCATCGTAGGTCAAGCCCGACTGATGAAGGGATTATAATTGTTTCTCATTTTATCCTAGCTATAAGTCAGCATGTCTGATCAGCCCATTAGTACAAAATCATCGATCGTTGAGTATCTTATTCAGTCATCTGACAACAAGCAGAAAGCAATCAGAAAAGAAACAATAAGTACTTCTCACCCAGAGAAGTACTTATGTTTTTGCCTTTTTAAACCTTTCTGTTCATGTCTCTTTTCTTTGTTTTTCTTTTCAAAGCCTTTTATAAAATATATTTTCACAGTCATTTTCATATTGGTTTCAAATTTCGGCTCAAAGCCAGTAATTTCGGGGGAAGAGTCGGTCTATTATATCGACCATTTGCTCAACTGGGATTTATTTTACTGACCCCGAAATGATAAAAGGCAAGGTCGACCTCGGCGGAATCAGAACTCAGAACGTAAAGACGGGCGAAATGCTGCAAAGCGTTTTTTCCCGGTGTCCTAACGTTTCTCATTTCTTCATTGCCCACAAGGGGCTAAACAAACAAGGACAGACAAAGGGATGAAGTCGATTACATCGACACCATTGTGTAACTGGTACTTAATTTATCGACCCCCGAAAGGGATGAAAGGAAAAGTCGACCTCGGCGGAATTTGAGCTCAGAACATCACGGCAGACGAAATACCGCTAAGTATTTCGCCCGGCGTGCTAACAATTCTGCCGGCTCGCCATCTTCACAGTGTTGTTCATATTATGGAGGTCCATTCGCTGATTCGTTTATGCTAATAATCCTCCGTTTGCCATATATTTTACTCATGTCACTGTTACTACTCTCTGTTTTTACTGTTGCTGTAGTTTGTTGATAACTTTATTTTACATTTTCTTCGCTTTTATTTTTCCTATTAGTTGTCTCTGCTGTTCCTTTACTGACTTTCTTATTGTTATTCCTATATCTTCATCTTCATAACAAGAGTTTGTCGACAGTTGTACTATATTAACAGATGACACGGATTAAGGCGAAGCAAACTTACGATAGAATGTACTTTACATATGTTCTTTTCAGTCTAAATCTTGTTGATTGTTTTTACTACTGTAACATGTCGTGATCAAACAGGTTGCACACGTCTTTCCCTTATTCCATTTAATTTTAAATGTCTTTATTTCTTACTTCGTACTACAGAGAATAAGCTGAGAAAGTGCTTTTTGCTATTCCATTTAATCTTGCTTTCTACCACTCATCTACGAGTGCATGTTCTATTTTTTTTTCTCTTTCAGTAAATATTTTATTTCTCTAATCCTTCGTCAAGACAAGTTACGTACAGAGTTTAGAAGCTGTCTATTTTTTTTTCCTTTTATTACAGGAGAGCAGGGTAAAATGGCTGTTGCCAACAAACTCAGCTTTTCTTTTGACAGTTACGATCTTAACACATTTCATCATATCATCGAAGCTTAACTCAGTTTGTGCGCTGTATGTGTGTATGTATGTTTGTATGTATGTATGAATGTATGTATGTATGTATGTATATGAGGATGAATAAATGTGTGAATGTATGTATGAATGAATGAATATATGTATGTGTGTCTGTATGTATCTTTGTATGCGTATGTACGTATGTGTGTGAGTCATTCAATGTATGAATAAATGCAGGTATCTATCTATCTATCTATCTATCTATCTATCTATCTATCTATCTATCTATCTCTCTATCTATCTATCTCTATCTATGTATTTATCTGTCTGTTTGACTGTCTGTCAGTCTATCCATATGTTTGTTTACATACATATGCACATATATACAATATATTTATTAGTGTATAAAATCAATGTGGGGCTCCACCATGGCCGCAGTCTAATGACTGAGACACGTAAAAGAATCAAAGAATATATATATATATATATATTTTCAATATATAAAATATCCTTCTTTCTCACACGCACACACACACTCTCGCGGAGACACACACATAGATTTATATATACAGAGAGAGAGAGAGAGAGAGAGCTAGAGAGCGAGTGAGAGAGAGAGAGAGAGAGAGAGAGAGCTAGAGAGCGAGTGAGAGAGAGAGAGAGAGAGAGAGAGAGATAGAGAGACAGAGAGAGAGACATATATTAGAAATATATGCTTCACAAAACCTAAGATGTATGTAAAGTAAACTACAGCTTTTAAGAAGTTCGATATGAAACTCGCGCACACATTCTGTCTGTCTGTCTGTCTGTCTGTCTCTGTCTCTGTCTCTGTCTCTGTCTGTCTGTCTGTCTATTTCTGTCTGTCTATCTCTCTCTCTCTCTCACACACACACGCGCGTACACACACACAGACACATGGACAGACACATTCCCACACACAAAAACACATGTGAGTAGATGGTTTCGTTAAACTGCAGTGCAATAAGGAACGAACGTAAAACAACCGTTGGCGAAACAAACTTCTAACACAACTATACATTTTCTTAATTCATTGTTTTTTTGTTTTTTTTTCTCAGCAACATTCGTGATCAGACTTAGAGGTCGAATAGATAAAAACTGAAGATAACAACTACTTCACTTATCGTCAATGTCATTGCATATATTTTATATTCCATTGTGATAACATGAATAGGCACATCATTAAAAAGGCTACCAGCAAAATTACACATAACAGATACATCTCAGCCAATCAAACATTTTCTATTGCGTTGCTTGACCCAGCCGGATACAGTGTTAGAAATAACAGCTAAATTTCACTCAATGTTCTGCAGTCTTGAATGTCGGTATTACTCGTCCTTCTCTAAATTAAGAACTGTAGGGGTTACTTGAGTGATATTTTCTTCCAGATGTATTATATCTGGACGAATGGAATGTGATGTTTGAAGTACAGCACATTTGTTGCATAAATGATGAGCTGGCGTGGTGGTGGTGGTGGTCAGGTAAACAAATTAATCACCGATTCAACGAGTGTGCTTGTATAGTATTAAAGGATATTTTTCCTTTTATTCGTTTCAATTATTAGACTGAAACCATGCTGGGGAACCGCCTTCAAGAATTTTAGTTCGAATGAATCGACCCAAGTACTTAATTATTTTGTTTTAAGCCTCGTACTTCTTCTCTCGGTTACTTCTGCCGAACAGCGAGGCAACGGGAACGTAAACACACGAGCATCGGCTGTTCAGCGAAGATGAGGTAGGTGACAAACATACACAGACACACACAGACACACAGACACAGACACACAGACACACACACACACACCCACACACACACACACACACACACACACACACACACACACACACACACACACACACACACGCATACATACAACGGGCTTCTTTCAGTTTCGGTCTCCTAAACTCATTCACTATGTTTTGTCACGGTGCCACGCAGTGGGACCGAACCCGGAACCATGTTCACACACAGACTCACCACCGCCCCGTGTATATACGTGTAGTATTTCGCCAGTCTTTACATTCTGAGTTCTGATTGCGCCGAGGTCGACTTTGTCTTTGCCCATGTCCCCAATCGATTACCAACCCGTGTTGGTTTGTTTGTGTTCCCGTAACATAGTAGTTTAGACAGAAGACACCGTTAGAATAAGTACCGAACTATATAGAAAAAATAAGTACTGGGGTCGAATTATTCAACGTCAGGATGCGCCAGCAGAGCGAGCACTTTCTAATGATTC
Source organism: Octopus bimaculoides (assembly GCF_046866305.1). Taxonomy (NCBI): domain Eukaryota; kingdom Metazoa; phylum Mollusca; class Cephalopoda; order Octopoda; family Octopodidae; genus Octopus; species Octopus bimaculoides. The sequence goes on from NC_142946.1 coordinate 51,324,799, forward strand.
TGTCAATATGCCGCCTTCTTACGGAAGTAGCTATGCATTAATTAACCATATACTGAATTAATCAAATATTTAAAGTGACTCAGTCAAAGCCTGGCCTAACCCTAATCTTGTCAGTGCGTGCAGGAATGATCGTTTTACTTAGGCCTTTGTTGATAAGATATTACCGGATGTCACTCTGATACGGTCTTGTTGTATGGGTAGAAAGCGACGAAAGGGTAGCTACGATGGCCTTTAAGAGTCCATCCTTGACGGGCGATGTCGATGAGCTTGATGTTCACTTCGACCTTCTTGCTTGTCGATGTCAGTAAAGTGCAGCTTGGGTGTATTTACGAGCTAAACCAATACCTACCTACCATCTCTCCCCCCCTCTCTCTCTCTCTCTATCTATCTATCTTACCTCCCTCTCTCTCTCTCTCTATATATATATATATATATATCTATCTATCTATCTATCTATCTATCTATCTTACCTCCCTCCCTCCCCCTTCTCTCTCTCTCTCTCTCTCTATCTATCTATCTTACCTCCCTCCCTCTCTCTCTCTCTATCTTACCTCTCTCTCTCTCTATATATATATATATATATCTATCTTACCTCCCTCTCTCTCTCTCTCTCTCTATCTATCTTACCTCCCTCTCTCTCTCTTTATCTATCTTACCTCCCCCCTCTCTCTCTCTCTCACTCTCTATCTATCTTACCTCCCTCCCTCTCTCTCTCTCTCTCTCTCTATCTATCTTACCTCCCTCCCTCTCTCTCTCTCTCTCTCTCTCTCTCTCTATCTATCTATCTACCAACCTTTGTGTCTGTGCGCCTGTTATGTCTGATTATAATCAGACATAAACCCAAGCTCTCTTTCTGAACCACCCTCTCTATATGTACACATGTGTGAACCTCTCTCTTTCTCTCTCTCTCTCTATTTCTCTCTCTCTCTCTCTTTCTCTCTCTCTCTCTCTCTCTTTCTCTGTCTGTCTGTCTGTCTCTATCTCCATACACACATATACGTGACTGAGCCGTAAACACGTGTTCTGTCGTGACACCGAAGATCTTAGTTGTTGCCAAGGTGGTACTGAAAACTAAAGCAAAGTCCTATGTGCCATCACAAATTTACTTACACTCGATTGTCTAATCTACGTCTGTGGGATTTTTTTTCTCTTTGCCCCCTGTCCTTTAACGCTAAGTCATTTGTTGTCTAACAAACCTATTCTGAACGACTTTCCAACAGTGACCAATATATATCTTATTGTTGTTGCTTCTGCTCTTGTTACCTAACTTTTGGTCAGTCCCTTTCAGGCACCTGTGTGATACATTCCGTGCTGTTATTGCTATACCTACAACACTATTTGAAAGACAACAGGATGAGATGTGAGCATAAGGTAACTGCTATTTCTAGCTGAATAAAAGACCGCCTGGAGGCTCCTATGAAGTCACACAACACTTAAAAATTGAACAGCTTATTCAAGGAAACTACAAAATTCTGACATTCTGACGTTGAATGCTTTTGAAAGGCAATTTTGATATAGTAATTGCTCGACGACCACTTGCATATTTTGGCTTAACGTTTAGATTATAAACTAATTTCAATCTTAAGCATATTAAACCGCAATTCGGTGCGATTTACCTTTTCACCGTATTGGCAAGATGACTATAGGCAAATCTAAATGCAATTTACATCAGACAAATGGTTATATGCGATTATATGCAGGCACATACACGTACGTACACGCACCATTACGCACACACGCACACAGCCACACCACACATACACACACAAACACACACACACTCATACACACACAAGCAAATGTATAAATAAGATACGTGGTTTAGAAGATTAGGGTGTTGGATTCCAGATTATAGGGACGCAAGGAAGCGTTTTGGAGTCTTAGAAAAGATTGACAGCAAAGGACGTTCCAGCCACGACCACACCGTTCTCTGCTTAAGCATTTTTAATATGGCTAAGTCTATCTTATCTCTCACACTTCATAAGATACAAGTGAATAATTTGATGGAGATTCGCTTTCCATTTCAGAGAGGCGGAGACGAGTGACCTTTCTGAGGCTTTCTTGAGTAATTTAATAAAGCGTATGTTCTCTGACGGAAAGCATTGAGGAGTTCAGGGCTTTCCTAATGTCATATGTGAAATTAAAGCGAGATGAAATCATTGGGTGTTGAGTTTCCAATTTAGAATGTATAGATCCGGTTTCGTTTCGCTGCGAGGAACATCAATTTGACGTTGATCCATTTTACTTAACTGAAAATGAACACCTGCCAACGAATGGTGTTATCATCTGTCTCTCCAGCAGTGACATTCTCTATGTTGTCCTGGGTCAGGATTTTGTCTATGTCTGTTCTACAGGGTGTCCATAAATTCTGGCGTACATAAAATCATAACATAAACAATCAAATATGAGAAATAATAATTTCTTAAAGTATGTGTTAATCCCCATGTGGGTACATGGAGTAAATAAAATCATAACATAAACAATTAAATATAAAAAATAATAGTTTCTTAAAGTATGTGTTAACCTCCGTGTACCAAGACTCTGTAGATACCCTGTAAATTACATAATCGATAGTATTGACAAAGCCATTGTACATGCAACCAACTCACACGCGCTTACGAATGACAGATTCGGTCATGGTTTCACGGGGTTAAGTTTGAATGAAGTGCAATCTAAAAGTAGAACGGACAAATTTTTCAGAATCAAAAAGGGACACATTTCAGATAGAGATTATACCTGTACAGACTACATATTTACCGTTTGATAAAGTCACGGACAGGCAATTTCTGCCACAACAGGTGCACGCCCGCCTGTGTGCTTTTGTATGCACGGGTGTGGGTGTGTGTGTGTGTAAGGGGGCAGATATTCGTACGTATGTATATTAATACATTATAAGAAAGTATCCAAGTCTCTTAATGTATATACATATATATACATATATATACATATATATATACATATATATATACATATATATATATATGCATATATATATATATATATATATATTTTTTTTTATTTACACCACCTGTCCTCGTCTGTTGTCATTATTTGTATATTCTCCCATATATATATATATATATATATATATATATATATATATATATAAACATATATACACACACACAAATACATATATATATATATATATATATATATATATATATATATATATATACATGCATATATATATATATATATATATATATATATATATATATATAAACACACACACACACACACACACACACACGCTTATACGCATATACACTTATGTATTTATCTATTTGACTGCGGACACATCATGTCAGATTTCAATACAGTTTCCTGAGATTGACTTAACAACACGTTTAATCCATAAACCTCGTCTGATCTCAAAACATATCGATCACCTAAATATCTCCCGACAGTAAGCCATCAAAATGATTCAAGTTTCACTCGGTTACTCGAAGGCCAATCGTATTTTCGCTACTTTTACTTCTTTTTTCCTTTTCTATTTGTTTCGTCCTCCTTTATTTATTTATTGTTGCTGTTTGGGGGCTTATTGTTATTTTCGTTATTTGTTTGTTTGCATTTATCTAAAGATGTACCTACTACTGCTTCTCTAACCAAGGTCAGGGCATCTCCTTTATACGCTGTTAGATCTTTACTTTTTCTCACAAATTATCTATCTGCTTGTTCTGTCTGTCTGTCTGTCTGTCTGTCTGTCTCTCTCTCTCTTTCTCTCTCTCTCTCTCTCTCTCTCTCTCTCTCAATATATATATATATATAACTATCTATCTATCTATCTATCTATCTATCTATCTATCTATCTATCTAATTGTACAAAAGCACAGAAACATATTTACACACACACACACACACACACACACATAGACACACAAACATACACACTCATAGAAGCATTCATATATACAAGGTGCAGTGAATAAGCTGACGTCTAATTTACACAAAAATGAAAATAACACTAATATCTCATTTTAACAGATATATTTACCAAAATTACATATAAAATATGTAACGCTAAACAGTAAATTTACTCAATAAAATCACCATTGGCTTCAGAGACGGCCTCCAGACGACTTCGGAATCTCCTGCAACTCTTCTGGATAGTCTCCTTGTTTCAGTTGGTGAATGCTGCCACAATCCTTGTCTTCGGTTCGCCTTTGGTGTTACAAGAAGTTTTGTTGGTCTCTCGCTCAACTGCACCCCACACATTATGATCAAGTGGGTTGCAGTCTGGGGAGTCAGGTGGCCAGATGTTAGGGGTGATGTCGTAGAAATTGTCTGACATATATGACTGCGTTCTACTGCCTGTGTGAGCAGAGTCCTGTTGCCAGACATAGGGTCTTTCAGCAGCAATCCTTTTCACCCAGGACAGGACCACCTCCTCCAGGCACTTGATGTAGGCCTCTAAGTTACCTCTGAGGCCGTGTGAGAAGATGAATGGAGGCATAACATCGTCATCACTAGTGATCACTCCAAACACCATGAACTTCACTGGATGTTTGATTTTTAACACTCTCAGTACATGACCTCAGAATGCATTTTCATCAGATTGCATCGTCCTCAGATTGACACCCAAACATTCTGAAATGTTCGTATTGGTGCATTCGGCGCGAATGCCAGGCAGCACAGCATATCTGTTCCAAATTTCTGACAGAGTGAATTGCGTCATGGTGTTGATTTTCTCACAGACGATGCCCGACTGACCCTGCAATACTACGTAGTCGACAAAATCAAAAACAAACAATGCACATGCGCGAAATAAAAAATAAAATGGCGACAATTTACCCATCGTACCCCGATACATACATACATACGTATATACATACATACGTACATACATACATACATACATACACACACACACACATACGTTTGTATATGTGTGTGTTTGTGTGTGCGTGTGTGTGTGTGTATCCATCATTCACTATTTCTCTCTATAACTGTATCTACTTATACATACATATATATATATATATATATATATATATATATATATATATATATATATATATATATATAAAATATATATATACAGAAATATATTATTTTCTTCCCCACCTCTCTCTCTGTATGAGTATAAATTTGTATGTACTTGTATGTATCTGGGTATAGCTGTCCTGGTTTACAATTGATTTTTGCATTTCACTCCATATTACTCTTTCCGTGCAATTAAATAATCTTTGACTTATTTATTGAGACTATTAACCCGGCAGAGATTTGAATGAAAGAAGATAAGAAGGTATCCAGGTGTCAGATATAAATGTTGATCTAGAAGTTGATGTGTGGCAAAAGAGGTGTTTTTTTAAGATGCGAGTTACGGTGAGAGAAATGAGTATCTGTTCAACTTCTTTCCTTCTACACCAATTATTATATCATGTTACCTCTCACTTCCTCATATATGGGTGTATATGTATATCTATATGTATAATGCCTATATCTAGATCTATGTGTGCGTATATATGTCTCTCTCTCTCTCTCTCTCTCTCTCTCTCGTGACAGACAAAGAAATGGCGGCAATAGGGTTATACAAGTAACAAGATTACTGTGAATGAATAATCGTATATTTCGTAATTTCATACAACCTTATTTCGACATTCAAAATCTCTATCACATATATTTACTCTCACATGTGTAAACATATCCTGTATACAAACCAATACTGTGAATATATTACATAGACTTTGTGTGCAGACGTAGACATGTATGCGTACACAAGAAGAATTATATCTTAAATACAAATAGATCGACAAATAAGTAGACAGCTACGTTTGCATGCACAGATATTCATATTTTGCGCTGGTATGTGCAACTATCACAGTTTTATCATAATTCTCCAAAAGGATAATAAACAAAACAAAACGAAAACAAACAAGAATTAAGGCGTATTTACACACACACACACACACACACACACACACACACACACACACACACACACACACACACACACACACACGTATGTGTGCGCGCGTGTATATATATAAAAATATATATAAATATATTATCTATGTATACATATATATATATATATATATATATACATATATATATATCATATTATATATATATATATATATATATATATATATATACACATACACGTATCTACGTGTGTTTGTGTGTGTGTGTGTGTGTGTGTGTGTGTGTGTGTGTGTGTGTGTGTGTGTGTGCATATACAAGTGTTCTCTAAGTGCAATGTGATGTCATAGCAGATTCCCATTGGATTAAAGAAGGATTATACAAACAGATTACGCTCGTACAGCCAGACTTATGTATATCTTAGTTTATCCGAATAAACATGCGTTTCAGAGATCAATATTACTAGTGTCAGAGTGCAACGGTACACAAGTTGACTTCAGTAAGCCTCGACCATCTTTCCTTCGTGCTCGTCAGCAGTCAGGCAACGTCTTAACTAAGACATTATTACAGCAATGACACCATAAGGAATACGTTCACACTCACACACTCCTATCTATATTTATATCTATATCTATCTATATGTATGTATATATATACACATCTACGCAGATATGCATACATGTATATGTATATATATATATTTGTATATATATATATATATATATATATACACACACATATGTATATAGATATATTGAGATACATACAAATATATATATATATACGTATATATGTGTGTATATATATAATATATATATGTGTGTATATACACACAAGCATGCAACCATACACATACACACACACATGAGCATACACACACATATATGTATGCATACATACTTTAAAGAAGACGCAGCATGCAATTAACGAAATAATAATGAGGTGCATAGTACATAAAGGAAATAAACACGTGGTACTTACATCTGTAGTTGTAAGTAACTGAAAAAGAGAAGAAAAAAGTGAATTTAATGATATTTACAAACAAATATTCTGCAACAAATAATTACATAATATATGCAAAGAACTGTTATAGATTTATCATTTTAAACCTTAAATTGGGGTGGCACTGCATTACAAATCCTTATAAATTTGATTATTACTGATTTCTACATCTATTAATTTTTTATCTTGTTCCAGTCATATCATGGTGTGGTACCGCCTTGAAGAAGTTTTAGTCGAACGAATCGACTTGTGCTTAGTTATTTTTTAAATCCTGGTAATTTTTCTATCAGTTCTTTTGCCGAACCGCTAGAAGTCATGGCTTATAGAGACTAGCATAACTAAGTGGTCAAAAAGTGGGCTTTACAACTAAATGGTTTTTTTTGGTTTCCATTATGCAGCACCTTGAGCAAGAGTTTTCTAATTTTGTTCCGGGAAGACCAGAGGCTTGTGGGTGAATTTGGTAAACTTATACTGTGTAGAAACCCGTTGTATATATATATATATATATATATATATATATATATATATATATATATATATATATATATATATATATATATATATACATATATATATATATATATATATATATATATATATATATATATATATACATACGACGGGTTTCTACACAGTGTATATATATATATATATACATACATATATTACATAGACACACACAAACACACACACACACAATGTGCACATACTTATACGCACATACCTAACGCTCAATTAAACACAGCTTGCAATGTCTATTTTCAGAGAGAATGTTATTATTTATGCAAAGCCGATAACAAAGCACGGGCGATTAATTCCGATTAATCATGAGGATTAATTATAAGACAGATAATCCATACAACAAAAACACTGTTGCCAAATCATTGATTCTCGAATCCGAATTTCAACATTTTCTTTTGATTTCGCATTCAGAATTTTCCTAATTTGGGTTATTACAAAACAAACAGTAAAATGAAAACGCGCACGCACGGACTCTTCGTACTAAAACACAGGTGAGCGCATGCGCACACATTTATTACGTTCGGCTATCTACCTAGTAATCTCCCGAATGTTTCAACATATTTCAATATGATTGTGTGTGTGTATGTGTGTGTGTGTGTGTGTGTATGTATGTATGTATGCATGTATGTATGTATGTATGTATGAGCATATGCATGTATACATACGTATATGTACATACCTACATCTACATGTAGATATCCGGGTACAGAAAGGGGATTGGTTAACCATGAAACGTTAGATGGTAGGTGTACAAAGAAA
>NC_142946.1:51335449-51340449 GCF_046866305.1 Octopus bimaculoides
ATACGTTGTCTTCTATGGAAACTATCATTGTCCAAGCACTAAACCTCCATTGAGGACTCTCATCGCTTAGCCAATATTTAAGCTCGATTGTCTATCAAAGCCGTATCACTTTCTTCTATAGAAATATAAAGCGCTGCTAAATGCTTGTATTCTTTGCGTCTAGAATCATCGGCCTACAGAGTTGATTAGTAGTACTGAGTCAACATAAAGGACCTACAGTAGGGAACTGAAAAAGAACTTCGACGCAGATCCCGTCTATTCGGCTATGAATCGTTTTGAGATCGAACGACGAGAGAGAAGTCGAAAGAGAGACGGATGTGTGAGTTGAGGAAGAAGTCATAGAGAGAAGAGAGAAGAGAGAGAGAGAGAGAGAGAGAGAGAGAGGGGGGGGAGAGAAAAAGAGGGAGAGAGAGAGCGAGAGAGAGAGAAAGGGCGAGAGAGAAGAGTCGATGTTCTCACATTGGTATGGGTTTATGGTAACGAAAGTCTAAAAGAAAAAAGTGTTTATTGCACGATTTTAACACAACGTAAAAAATCCCCCAAAATAAATGTAAGGCATTTTGTCCGACGACCTGATGATTCTGCTAACAAGCTGCTTCATTATTTTTTAATACCTATCTTAAATTACAAAAGCATTAGAACCAAAAGTTACGCAGCTGTAAGGAAATCAAAGCATTCTTAATTTAAGGACTCCACATGGATGAAATCTAGTCCGTTTTACTGTAGGCACGAGGACTAAAGTTTGGAAAGAGGGGGTTCAATAGATTAAATCGACCACAATGCTCAACTGGTACTCATTTCATCGACCCCGATATATATATATAGTAAAAATTGGTATTTTATTCTTCCTCTCTTGACTGGTTTTACTTTCGACAAATCACATGCATGTGTACTCGTAAGTACACTATTGTTAATTGAGATAGGTGGAGGGGGAGAGAGAGGGAGAGAGAGGGGGAGGAGGAGATTAAACGAAAGACACAGAAACATGAATACACACACACACACACATATGTACGCGTACATGTATAGGCGTACAAGTATACATGCATACGCACATGTACATATATATATATTAATAGCTATCAATTCAAATATGCATATATACAATATAGTAATGCATACAAGCGCACGCAAATAACTGGATAGATTAGATACATTGATAGATAGATAGATAGATAGGTAGATAGATAGATAGATAAATAGATAGATAGATAGACAAACAAACAGACAGATAGGTAGATAGATAGATAGGAACTAGATACATAGATAGATCAATACTTAGATGAAATTATTTAATCTAAAACTTTTACAGATATATGCGTGCAACATATATTTATACGAAAGTAAATGTAGTTGTTGATATATATGTGAGTTAAAGCATGTATATGTATATGTGTATAAATGTGTGTTGAAACGCGTATGTCGTTCAATAAATTCACTTATACATACATACATACATATATACATACATACATACATACATGTATATATATATATATATATATATATATATATATATATATATATATATATATAACATCCTTGCGCGTTTGTGTATATGAGTGTAAGTCTAAAGATATATACACCTATATATATATATATATATATATATATATATATATATATATATATATATATATATATATATATATATATAATTTATTTGATGTCTTACACTCTGATTCGATTTAGTAGCTGACATGTTGAAAGGTAATTAAACAGAATGATGAAATGCCAAGTTTATATTATTTGTTAAAATCTATTTTTATTCACAGAATAGCAAACTGGGAAATTATACAGCTAGCATTTAGTATGTCTAGATTTGAATTGGCATAAGTAGGCAAGTTTTTTTTTCTTTTGCCGGTTAAGTCTTAGTTCAGTAAGTTGGAGCCTGATTTTAGAATATTTCTATCATTGTTACGTTTTTGCTTACCCAACCTTTTTTTAATTTTTACTCCTGCTTTTGTTTTGCTAAGAGTCTAAGGGTCACAAATCACCGAGATTTTTCTTACTGCTATATATATTTTTTGTTAGCTAGAAGGCTAACACCTATTACGCTTGTTCCTGGGCTTCCATGCTGTAGATCAAAATATTCTCCCTTGGACATCACGCCAGTCGGTTGCCGGATTAAAGGTAGGCAATTTTGAGGGGAAACAAGTAATTCGATTACATAGATCGTAGTCCTTGAATGGTACTTTATTTTATCGACCGAGAAGGGATGAAAGGCAAAGTTGACTTCGAAGGAGCACCTCTAAGCGTTTTTGTTCGATGTGCTATCGATTCTGCCTGTTCGCAGCCCTGCAGTAAATTTTACTTAGATTTAATTATAAACAGAATCCCTTTATATGTTTCAGGAGAATAGAAATAATTGGTTGTCTGGGAGCCTGACAATGAAGAATTACTGTTTCTCACAGAACCCTGGTAGTCTAGTTTGAGAGTTTGCACGTAAGGTCTGCAGTGGGGTTGCGTAAACAGCAGTCTTCCAACGATGACATTACCAGAAAGTAAAATAAACCCACCTATCTCTAGTAATGGATTTTTTCCCCCTCTTTATGCTTCAGAGATAGATTACCTTGCTTGGCCAAAAGATAACTGAAACTTTAACATACCGTAGCAGAAAAACATTACGGATCTTATTTGTTAATGATATATTTTCGTGTATTTTGCAGTGTATTTTGGACAATGCAAATGTGCATTCGAATATATTGGAGTGTAGTAAATAAACGTCTTACTTGCTAATCTCTTTGTGCACAGAATTGGACAGAAGTATCTATCACACGCGTCCGGACACATACGCCGGGACACACGCGCCGGGACACACGCACACATACGCTCTACCTTCTTTTCACACTCATTTTCTCTCTGTCTCTTTCAATTTCTCGCAAAAGCACAAGAATGAGGTACTCTTGCCTTTTGATATGGGATGAATGGAGCATCAAATAATTCGAGGCAATCTATTTCACTGATTAGAAAAATCGCCAGAACATGCATTCTCATATCTTCCATACACACACACACACACACACACACACACACACACACACACACACATATATATATATATATATACATACATATATTCTTTTATTCTTTTACTTGTTTCAGTCATTTAACTGCGGCCATGCTGGAGCACCGTCTTTGGTAGAAGAAATCGAAACTGGGACTTATTCTTTGTACGCAAAGTACTTATTCTATCGGTCATTTGCCGAAGCCGCTAATTTACGAGGTCGTAAACACACCAACATCGGTTGTCAAACGATGGTGTGAGGACAAACAGACACAGAAATATAAACACACACACACACACACACACACACACACACACACACACACACACACACACACACACACACACACATATATATATATATACAAGCGAATGTATTAATTTAACGCTCGGGAAATGAAAAAGTCTTTTATGTTTCGAGCATACGCTCTTTAACAGAAAAGAATAAGAGGAAATAAACCGAGACAGAATGAGAGAAGCGTATAGAGTTCAGCGTTCCAGCATGGTGAATGATTGAACAAAAAAAGGTTGAAAGAAAGGGTGATAATTATAATAATGATAATAATAATAATAATAATAATATTAATAAAAGTGGTCGAATGAAAGGGAGATAATAATAGTGCTAGTGATCCCAACAAGAGAAGGTGCACGTGCATGGGTATGTGTATATGAGAATCGTATGGTGTGTGTGAGCGTGGACGTGTGTGTGTGTGTACGCGCGCGCGCGCGGGTGTGTTAGACAGGTTAGCATATTTAACCTCTTTCTAGTATAGAACAACGTCAAATTCTTCAAACTACTTTATTCTATTTATTTTTCTTTTTGTTGTATTTATATATATATATATACATATATTTTTTTTTTAAATGCACATCCAATTTTTCCGAGATGTTGTTCGAGTCATCTTTGCAATTACCGATGGTGGTGAAAATGCCATCTTTAATCGGTCTACGTATTGTTGCTGTTGTTATTGTTGTTGTTTTTGTTGTTGTTGTTTTCATTGTTGTTGTAGTTGTTGTTGTCTTCATTATTGTTTGCTTGCATGAGTTGCTGTTGTTCGTGCTGGTGATGCTGTGTCTGTTTTCTGCATTTTGTTATTTCAAGTCACCTTTCACTGTTCCATAGGTCAACATGGTTGTGGTGGTGGGAGTAGTGCTAGTAGTAGCAGTAGGTTCAGTAGTAGTAGTAGTAGTAGTAGTAGTAGTAGTAGTAATTGTATTAGTAATATTATTGTTAGCAGTATTGTTGGTTGTGGTGGCGGTAGTGGTGCTGGAGTGGTGATAGTGGTAGCACTGGCAGTAGCACACTGTCTTTTGATCATATAATAGTTGCATAATCAAGTAGCTGCACACCCGGAGAACTAACTTGCGTGGAAACAATTGTAGTGATTAAAAAATACATGTCCAGTCGTACTCCTTCTTGTTGACTCCTTCTTTTTCAATATATGTAAAGTATACACATATGTATGCGCGTGTATGTACGTGCTGTATCCTGTTACGTTCCGCAGATTAAAGGAGATTGATCAATCAGTCAGCAGTTTGTAAAATAGTGTACAGGATCGACTATAACTCACCTTTGTAGCGGTGCACTAATATGACCACAGTGGAATTATTCAAACCAGCAAAAAAATAAATGGCCATGGTATAATAATGATTTTGACGTCATTCAACAATAACTTTTGTGTAAGAGTACAGAATTGGAACGTTTTGTCTTTGCAAAGAAGACTGGTAGGGCAAGTTTGTTGGTAACGAGGAAGAATATTCGATATGAATTACATTGTTATGCAGATTATTGGTTACAAAGTTTTAAGAGATTTTAATGGCGAACCATTTTATGAAGTACTTCTTGTAGAAATGTCGGACTTAAGTGTATATAGTTTACTGTTCTGCTTAATGCTTTATGGAATAAGCATTGTAGTTATAATCTGTTTAACATTTTCGGGTTATGTATAGAATGATATCTTGAAGCGCAATAGAGCAAACTACATACACTTTA
>NC_142946.1:51350449-51355449 GCF_046866305.1 Octopus bimaculoides
TATATATATATATATATATATATATATATATATATATATATATATATATATGTATGTATGTATGTATATATATATATATATATATATATATATATATATATATATATATATATATATATATATATATATATATATATATATATATATATATATATATATATATATATATATATATATATATATATATATATATACATATACAATGGAGTCTGTGGCTGTGCGCGTAAATATACGTCAGATTTTGTAGCTAATTGTATTTCAAGTTGCTAGCAGTAAAGAAAACCAGACTTTGTTAATAGTTTCAAATGCTAGTTTCATAAATATTTTATGACATAAAACAGGCAGACAAGTAAAATAAATATGTACTTCACAAAATAAAACAAAACACGTTATGGTTTTCTTCATATTTTTTGGGGTTGCTCAAACTTACATTTTATATGCCATTAATTAAAATTTTAAATTGTTTTATGGCGAACATCGTGTCGAATCGTAGACATAAATGGTATGTATGTATGTATGTATGTCATTATTTAGTTTATTTCAATATTTTTTGTCAATGAGATTAAAGGACGGTGAAGCATTTCAAAGAAAACAGTTCCTTATATCGTTTTCCCGATATTATCCCCTCGAAGTGGAATACTTATTTGCTATAACTCGAACTCACGATTAACTATTTGCTAGTTGCGTTTAGATAAATTGATGTGAACATGTTGGTATTCCTGTGTGTGTGCATGTGCGTGTGTGTGTGCGTGTGCGTGTGCGTGTGTGTGTGTGTTTATGTGTGTGTGTGTGTGTGTGTGTGTGTGTGTGTGTGTGTGTGTGTGTGTGTGTTGCGTGTGACAATGTTTGGCTGTGTGTGTAGATTCTGTTAGTCGTCAACGGAAGTGGATGTTTTTCTTTTTGAACACTGGTCTTTTGAGAAGGATGCTTAAATCTTTCATTGGAGGCCAAAAAAAAAAAAAGAAGAAAAAGACAAGAGAACAATTTGCAAACTATGAGTCTCATCATTATCGTCGTCGTCATCGCTGACGCTGTCGTCGTACTCATCCTCTCCCGCCTCCTCCTCGTCGTGGACACCGTCGTCATCAAAATCATGAAATCGTGCTACTCCTCGTTAACTATATCACCGTCAGATTTATCCTCATTGTTAACATCCCACCCTCCTCCTCCACTTACCCCCTCCTCCTCCTCCTCCTCCTCATCATCATCATCTGTAACACTACTTACCAAGTACTAGAAGGAATCGTTATTACGATGAGTGAACCACGTTTATTGCTATCACAACGTCTAAGATAGAGAAAGACAGAGAAAGATGGGGAAAGTCAGACCACTGCAATCCCATTTGCTACTTTGTCGTAATGCGCTGACATCAATCCTTTTATTGATAAATCCTATTTCCTTCATCCCGACATTGTTATAACTAATGTTATTATTATTATATGAGAAACCGCAGTTCTCTGATTGTCAAGTACTCGAGCAGCCTAACAACGGGTTAAGTCGGTGTGGAGTGAAGTGGTTGGGTTACACAGCGGCTACGATATTTTGTAAGGTCTTGGTAGAAGGAATGGAGTAAGAAATAATAACAACAACAGCAACAATATCAACAAAAACAGTTACAATAATTACAACAGGAAGAAGAAAACGACTACATGCGGTAGAAATTATGTTAAGACAACGGTTTTCAAAGAGAATACGACTGAGTGAACTCTCGGCTTGCAGTTAGTCACATGATCTTTTTACTTAAACAATTCCGTATCAAAGCAATGAAGCAAAGAAATATTATTACTATTGTTATTGTTGTGGTTGATGCTGTTGCATGGTTGTGGTGCGATTGTTTAAACTCCATGCCACGAATCGTGGCTTCTCCATAGACACACGTTTAGGTCCTAATGCTTGCAATAAAATGCACTCCGCTAAAAATTCGCAAATGCACTCAATAACCGAACGAATTAAATCCGCTACCAAAAAAATACAATTTGATCGATTGTGACTACGGTAGCCAATCACTTGCAGATGTTGCTACCTACAGTAAATCTAACGAGAACATTTTTTGATTGAGTAGAAAACATGTTTTAACCAAACAATCATATCTGCACCCATGCATACGTGAGAGGTAGAAGAAAGAAACATTGATAACAAAGAATAATTGGAATATCTGAAGAAATATCTAACATCTTTCGGAGTATACAAGAAGAAAGCCGTAAGTCTCCAAACTAAAGCCTAGTCTTATGAAGATCTTTCGATAAAAGAATGGATATTTTAGAGCAATAAACCTGTTTTTCTTGATGCTGTTAAACATTAACACCATGGCTCCGTTTTTCTATGATAAAGAATGGTAAAAATATTCCTGCTATATATGTCAAAAAATCGTCTCAATCTAGGCTGTGTATCAAAGAAATAAGTAATAATAATAATAATAATAATAATAATAATAATAATAATAATAATAATAATAATAATGATAATAACAATTGGAAGTAAAATAAATGACGGTGAAAAAATGTGTGCCAGGCCAATAATATATATTTTGAAGGTTTTAGTCGACTTAGGCGGCAAAAAATTATTTTAATTAATTAATTAATAAATTAATCAATCATCTTATTTACTGACCCATAATTCTATTTTCTAAAAGATATAATAATAATAATGATAATAATAATGATAATAATCAAGAAAGAAAACCATAACCAGCATCTGGAGGAAATAATCAATACACAGCCGTGATTTTACGTTTGGATAACAAGGGAAAAGCAGCTGTTTGTCTGTTAGCCATGATGATCTTTCTTCTTTGTATTCTGATTCGTCTCCCTCTTCAGCATCATCATTTGCATCACTACCACTACTGCTATCACCACCACCACCACCACCACCCTCCTCTCCGACTCCTACTACTACTCCACCTCCTTCTACTCATTATTCTCTTCTTCCTGTTCCTGCCCTGCTCATTCTTCTTCTTCTTCTTCTTCTTCTTCTTCTCCTCCTCCTCCCCTCCTCCCCTCCCCCTCCTCCTCCTACACACACACACACATATATATGTATATTTGTATATATATATATATATATATATATATATATATATATATATATATATATATATATATATATATATTTACACACACACACACACACACACACACACACACACACATATATATATATATATATATATATATATATATATATATACATATACTAAACAGCGTTACGGGTAAAGCGACCGTTGCGCAACTACGCGAAACGTACGCATTGAATGCATGTCAAGAATCAACATATGGCTTCCTGATTATTCTGATATATAAACGTACATAACAAAACGTTAAGTTCTCTGTGGAAGACAAGCTCATGTGATTAATCTATTAGCAATCGATTAACAAAAGCTGTGTGATGTACAACATAAGGTTAACTAAAGAAAAAAATCTGCTTCTTTTATAAACTGTCATATGTTAAACTTTATGTATGACGGAACATCTATAATTCGATGCATCCTTGAACAGAGTAAACATTCCGATAATTGTCAGAGGTTTTTAACTTACAGACGTTAGAAGCCTCGGTGTATCTCTACGTAATCTATAACAAAGATGGTGTTTGCAGATTTATGACAAGTCATTGCTTGAAGTGACTTTGTCGTGTCCGTATCAGTAATAAATACTACCACAGAAACGAATGTTCAATCGCTAAGTTCGAGTATTTCCTGTCTCTGTATCAAATCTCGAATTACCTTTCACATGGTTTCATAATTTGGTTTTTACCGACTCATAACGTGATTATATATTTCGGTGTATTGGGAGACCAAATTTGAAAATACGAGAAATCTATAGTGTACAACAATAACAAAGTCTCTAATACTATAATGACCGGAGTGTGTGTGTGTGTGTGTGTGGGAGGGGGAGGCAAGTTCTAATACATGTTGCCATGACAACGATATGTAGTATAGATATCAGAAATCTAAACACGAATAAGTAAACTGGTTAAAAAGCAAAATATTGGCTTCGATTAATTAACCGTCCTTAGTGAACTAACCGATCAATATATTTCACCAACTGCTTTATTGATCTGCACAGCATATTCACCTATTTCATATACAGAAGCCATAGTAAGTATTAATTTTGTATCTTCTAGACGTGTTTATATAATAAGAAAAAGCGAGAAATAGAAAAAAAGAAACAAAGCAAAGTGTAATCATAAAAATAATGATAATGAGAATATGGTTCAGTTTATTTGCCGCAAGGGCAAAATAAATACAAGATCACATAATTCACTAATGAAGACAAAACAGTCAGCTTTGTATGCACATAAATAATCAATTAGCAAAAGAAACATTATAAGATATACCGAATAAGAATAGAATCAACTTTTCAATTATGTAGACATACATACATGCATACATACATGCATACACAAACACACACACAGACACACAGACACGCACACACACTCACATAATCGTAACTAAAAAGTTGAATTTATCCTCTTCATTATATATATTACACATATACATACGTACTTATATATGTGTGTGTACACACACACACACACACATATATATATTTATATTTTTATATATATACATATATATATATATATATATATATATATATATATATATATATATATATATATATATATATATATATATATTTATATTTTTATATATATACATATATATATATATATATATATATATATATATATATATGAATATATATATATATATATATAGAGAAATTTCGTACCAGTGGCAAGCATGCATAATATAGTCAATAGACAACATATTTTTCATATGAAACTAAAAACTAAGATGACCACTGCAACGCTGGCAGACAAGAGCTATGTATCATCTTGATCATCGGGGAGTTCTTTGATCCATTAAGTGCAAGAGTAAATTTTCACGGACTTCATTACTCGTTGTTCATTTTGAAGAAATTTCGGCAAATGCTGCTTCAGTATATCGCCTTCAGTTTACTTCCGTTCAGGCATTTCCGTTCTGCTAATCCAACCCC
>NC_142946.1:51360449-51367949 GCF_046866305.1 Octopus bimaculoides
TGGGCCCCAAGAAGACGGTTTTACAAGTATTTGGTGAGTGACCTGCTCAGCTGCTTTGTTTATGGGGATCATGATAAAATGTTTGCGCTGCACATTGGCTCATTCTCCTACATCAAATGGGCGTTGTCTGAACAGGTGCACGGCGCACCACACACAAGTCAGGTGTCGAAGTAATCGTAGAGCAGCGTGAAATGAAGTGTTTTGCTCAAGAACACAACGAACCACTTGGTCTGAGAATCGGGTCCACGATCTCATCATCAAAAATGCCACATTCTAACCAATAAGCCCTGAAAACCCTCACACATAAAAACACAGAAATCCATCCATTCATCCATCCATCGATATGTGTGTATGTGTGTGTGTGTGTCCCTAGGCTTCCACCCAGTTTCTATCAAACATAACTCTTCAGCAAGCTAATGGCCGACTCTGGCCCAAATTAGGACCCTTGCTCTAAATGCCTTGTATTGACACTAAACCCGAATTCACGTGGCTGCAAAGCAAGCTTCTTAACCGCACAACCATACTGCACCTATGGTCATAAAAACGGAGGCAAAATAGCGAATACTAGAAATAGAATTCTGAATTGTTGACTATTGTGCTAAATGTTTGCTTTTGGATTATATAACATGTCTGGTTCCATTCTTGTTGAGAAAGTAGAAAACAAGTGGATATAATTGATGTCAATCTCTGAATTAGGACGATTTTATTGTAGAACAATCCAGTGATTTGTTATGAGAAAGTCTATGTTTGAAGTAGATTCCTTACAGACAGGAAACAAGTACTTGATATCAACCTCATGCACTATACATATACGCAGAAGTTTACTTGCGATTATATGGCTTTGTCTCTTTAAGTTCAAGCTCGTATCTACGTATATGCACGTGTGGTGAGTATCCTTTAATTATGTAAGTTAACATGAATACGTAAATGCATGCATAAACACACACACACACACACACACACACACACACACACACACACACACACAAGATGGCTGCGGAACAGAGCCGGTATGCACTCAGGCTTTTTTTCCTATTTCTTTTTGTACTTTCAGATACTTTTCGCTCATTCCTCCACCTAATCTCGTTCACAAATTTTCTCTTAATCTCTTTCTAGCATACAGACTTTTCTTATATATATATATATATATATATATATATATATATATATATAGAGAGAGAGAGAGAGAGAGAGAGAGAGAGAGATCGGCATTGGTACACACGTGCACATGCATATGCGTATGATGGTGCACATCTGCCTGGTTAGGAATATATTCATTATAACTCACATGAAATGAGCCTATATCTTAGAGAGGACCTCTCTCTCTCTCTCTCTCTCTCTCTCTCTCTCTCTCTCTCTCTCTCTCTCTTCTCTCTCTCTCTCTCTCTCTCTCTCACACACACACACACATTCACACAAGCACACATGCACATACAAGCACACGAACACATACAAAACTAAGTATGTTTCTTAATGAGTCGCATTCCTATACAACGATAGAAATATTACGAAATTTGAAAGGAATAAATACATTTATATATAGAAAACAGCGATATTTCAGTTAATCATAAAGTGTTTGAATTAATGTCTTTTAATGTTCATCAAAGAATTTGAAAATAAGTATTGAAGACGAAGACGATTAAAAAGAATAAAGTAATAATTACATTATATTTCTAAATTTAGAACTTTCTCCAGAGATTCTCCGCCCCTCAGAGCAATTGAATTCATTCTTAATTATAAAATTGATGTCAAATGCAGAAACGAAAATACACTTTCGATAGTAAAACAGTGCGTTTCAATCCTTTAATTTTCTAATGACGGCAGCAGCCGACCATCCCGTTATGTATCTTAATCCGAAGCGTTCCTAATAAATTATCTTTTTAGAAATTTGTGTATATTTGTTTTATATATTGTGGCGCTCTTTTTACGCGCGATTCAAGCTAGTATCAAAAACTTCGAAAGCCGCAACTTATGTTAATATGAAATGGCAGTATTAGGATTTCATTACACACTTGTTTACCTGGAGTATATATATTAAATGGAAGCATCAATAGATAAAGATGCGTACTGTAGTTTCTATCTATCTGTCTGTCTATCTATCTATCTATCTATCTATCTATCTATCTATCTATCTATCTATCTATCTATCTATCTGTCTGTCTGTCTGTCTGTCTGTGTGTCCGTCTGTCTGTGTGTCTATCTATCTGACAGTCTGTCTATCTGATTATACACACACACACACACACACATATATGTATATATTTATATATACTCACACACACACAGACATATATATATATATATATATATATATGTACATATGTATATATAGTTGGGATTTACAAAAAACAAAACAAAAGACGAAAACGGGTGTGTAAACAACAAACAGATGTATTAGTTTAACGCTCGGAAAGTGAGAAAGTCTTTTACATTTCGAGCCTAGACTCTTCAACATAAAGGAACATATGTATATATTATTTATATACTTATAAATGCATATAAGTATATAAATAGTATACATGTGTATATATACTGTGAGGAACTGGATCCTTTCCAGGTTGGGATGGGGTAATACATGCGCCATAGAAACAAGGAAATTGGCCTTGTCTCGTGAAGGACCTTTGATTCTGTGTGTGTGTGTGTGTGTGTGTGTGTGTGTGTGTGTGTGTGTGTGTGTGTGTGTGTGTGTGTGTGTGTGTGTGTGTGTGTCTTTTTGTGTGTGTATGTGCATATCCATACGTCTGCAGATATAAGTATACATTCACAGAAACACAGAAACACAGGCACACATACGTGGTCCTAATAATATACATTATCCATATATCTTTAAAAGTACGGATATTCATACAAAATAATAAGATTACTATGTAGACTTGTCACACAAGCTTCAGCGAAGTAACTGTACTAACTTTGAAATTAGCATTCATTCATGTAATAATATCATACACACAAGCCATTCAACACAGCTGTCGTTTGACCTAATAATCATAGCATCGCGATAAATTAATCCCTACCGTCAAAAATAGAAACGCCATATTGTTTGACATCAGCTCATTTACTCTGATGAAAACAAGCAAAACATTCTAGCTGAGTTCTACAATGTATACACAATAAATAGCTAAGAGTTAATAAGCTAATATAATTCATAATACATTATGTCTAGAAATAGATGAGGCTACGATAACGACGGAAGATCTTTTGATCATATTGATACTCAATTAAAACTGAAAAGGAGGCTAAATAACACCAGTAATAACAACAACATAAAATATATCGAATCAAAGCTGGAGGCAGCTTTGATAGATGCCTCTGTACCTGTATAGGGATTAGGAATTAAACGTAAAGTCCAAATCGTAGAGTGTTTTAAGATGTCAGAAATAGTAGCATCGTAAATATATCATGTTGAGAAACTGAAAGAAATCCGCTCATTAATCCTTAAATAGCAAAAATTTAATTTCCCGCTTAAAAGATTAATTATTACAGTCTAAATATAGGTAACACTTTCATCTTTGCTATAATGCTAAGGTAATTTCAGAAATCATTGAAAATATATATATCTATTTATTTATTTACTTTTCTGAAAATTTAATATCAAATGTCTTGAGAAATCTTAACTTTAGCAGATCTCTTTATTTTTATTTCTTTCTTTCTTTCTTTGTTTCAGTACACACATATATGTGTGTATATACATATATATATATATATATATATATATATATATATATATATATATATATACATACATACATACATACACACACACACACACACACACACACACACACACACACACACACACACACACACATATATATATATATATATATATATATATAACGCGATCCTATGACCGCGAGTCCGCTGCCCTAACCACTGGGCCATTGCACCTCCACTGAAGATTCAGCAATAACGTCACTATTAGCAACGATAATAATTTCATTAAGCGAACGAAACCTTTACTTAACCTCAGCCTCCAGCATCACTAAAGAAACAACGGCAGTAACAAACGAACGTCAGAATAATAAACCGGAATCAGGTTTTGTTTTGTTTTTACAAACAGAATCTCTGAACTCTTCTTAAAGAAAGACCTTATATAAAATATATAAACTTAGTCACTTAAGATTTCAAAAGAGATTATAAATTCCGATCTATTTCTGTTCAAATCAATCCCATAATTTTAAAGACATATTTAAAAAAAATAAAATAAATTAACGAAAACATTGACAAAAATAAAACATAAAAACCGAAGCCAAATGTTCTGTTCTTTTGTTATTTATATAACCAGAAATCAAATGTAATATTTCGAACATAAATGAAGAGAAAAGTAAAACAACTGTATTCTCTGTTCATTTTTTCCCCCTTCTTATTTTGCAGTCTACATGAAAGGATTTAAGGAAAACATGAATTCAGCTGTATATTTATGTGGTTGTAATCAGTTGTATTGGTTTCTTTGATTTCTCTCTTTGTTTCTATATTATCTGGAGAATTTTACACGGAATTGGAAAACTTTGCAATGAAACTTAATTTTAGATAAAATATTTATAATCCATTTGTAAAAATAACGGAAAGACAACTATGATTAGAATAACAGATTCTTCTTCTTCTTCTTCTATTAAGTCGGCGCAGTGGCAGAATCTTTAGCGTGTCGAACAAAATACTTAATGGCATTCCTTCCGGCTCTTTCCGTTCTGAGCTCAAATCTTGCCGACATCGATTCTGCCTTTTATTCTTTCAGCGTAAATAAAATAAGTACCAGCTGAATACCAAAATCGTAGCTAACGATTTAACACTCACTGTAAAATTGATGGACTTGTACATATATTTGAAAATATCATCATCATCATCATCATCATCATCAACGACATCATCATCATCATCATCATCATCATCGTTCAGCCTCCTACATGCTCATTGAGCCTCACGGTTAAGCTTCCTACATGTTCATTGGAAACGTCCTCTGGCTACCTGATGTCAAGGATGTTTCTGAAACATCTTGCGTGTGTTAATCTAATATCTAAAAAGGTAAAATAATCACTTTCTTTCATTTGTTGGCTTTAGAAGTCATGGTCGATTACTATATATATATCGTTTACATATTTGGAAAGTTTGTTTCTTCATCATTTGTAGAGTTGTCAACCATGTTTGTTGTTTTTTAAAGTTGAAAATCTCTTAAAGCAAATTATTGCTTACAAATTGCAGGAATACTCTCAGTTAAACGAAAATCTCTTTACAGATTTGTGTTTTTATTCTTTAGAGTCTCCGTTATCTGTACAGGGACGGAGACGAATTACTCTCGCACCGATTATTTGTCCGAACAACTTGAAACAGACGGAGCTGCTCACAAATGCACCCAAGTATAATTTTTTGCTATTAAATTCAGCAATCTATTAATTCTACCGTTCAAGAGCTAAAATTGCAAAAAATCCAGAAGAAATATTCCAAGAAATCTTATCCAATACTCTGACAATTCTGTCAATCTGTTGGCCTGGACCGTTAGGTTCAGCACGGATCGCAAGGTGAAAACCGGTAAGGTTCGAATCAGAGCGCAGGGAACCGGAAAAAACACTACAGAACATTTTGCCTTGCCCTGTAACGACTCAGCTAATTCGCAAATAGCATAAGTGTCTCACTTGTGTTACTCACATACACATTTGAAATACATATCCATAGCCAGGTTGCTGAATAGTAAACGAATATGTAGTGCAGTGGACATCATTTTTGTAATTGGAATGGTTAATCCATGGTATAATGCCAAGCAAAAACTATCAGTAATTTGCAGTTTTTAAACGTAGTAAGGTAGCGTACATTAAAATTTTTGGTGTATATATATCTTCTTTAACGAGGCATATTAAATCTCAATCATATTTGAAGTAAAGAAAAAAAAAAACGGATTATTTGAATGTCAGCTAAAAAAAAAAATAATCCATGAAATTTAAGGACGTAAATGATTATATGCTGCTCATGTCTTTTAATCATTATTGGATTTCACACCAGAATAACAACATATTTGGATTAGTGTTCGAAAGAAAAGACGAAAAGTTTTCAGTCATTCAACATCAAGACTTAATTAGTTTAAGAGGTTAATTGTATTAAGGATTTAGATTGACATTTCAAAAGACAAAGAAAAGAAATACCTGATTGCAAATTGTGCGAGTTGTAACATGATGGATGGAAAATAATAAAAACATCGACATTTAAAGGTGACAATGATTTATAAGACTATTAGAAAGTTACACGCTTATAAGAGCAAGTTTAGTTGATTGGCCTTGAGTCTAGTATATCACTGGTAATACTTGATTAACGTTGGAAGGCGGTGAGCTGACAGAATCATGAGTACGTCAAGAAATATGCTTAGCGGCGTTTCGTCCGTCTTTACGTTCTGAGTTCAAATTCCGCTGACTTTCCTTTACATCTTTTCAGGGTCAATAAAATAAGTACCAGTTGAGTAGGCCAGGACTTCACTCAGTTGCTTAGTAAGTGTTAGATCACCACGAACTAGATCATTGAGTTCAGGCTGGGTGATGAGGTGTGGTTTCTTGTCAGATTTACCACGGATTTGAACCCATATCACTATAAAAATATTGAGTGTATTTTTATAAATTTCATAGGTTAGGTTGACAAATACCTTAGGAATGTCCCATCAAAATTATATCAAAATCCGTTCATAACTTTTAGAGTTTCCAGTTTCGGCTCAATCCTGTTTGCACTCAATTTCTACAGAACGTAAATAAGATGGTAATTTACGAGAAACTGGTGTCACAAAGAAACACATGTTATATTCGTGATTGACACACAAAAGACTCCTACAAAAGGTTATTGTCATTTCCGTTTTTTCTTCTTTTTCATTGTTATACAGTGATATTCATCCAGCATTTGTAAGAGTGCCGGTTAGGTGTGACATCGTATATTTTGGGAGCGATCAAGCATTTTGAGGTAATATCCTACTTAAGATAACTTTAAACGTTCAAACGACACGACATATATTTTTAGAATTATATTTATGAATTGGAAAATATACTGCAACGTAATTTTAATCGCTGAAGTAGATTGAATAATTTTCGCTTGTTGGACGTTTTACTGAGTCTTCGTTGTTGCATTTAATACTTTAAAATTATGACTGGTAGAATGTTAAAGCATATTGTACCTTGTTTTTGTGTCTGGTTTGTAAGATTTTTTATATGACTCCCTAGAAACAACAAAAAATTTAAGGCAGATTTAGGCAATAGAACAGCACAGAAACCCAATATTACTTCGGGATCAGCACGTAGTGGTTTCCTACCATTTATACATTGTTGGTATATTGTGATTCGGTGGGGCTGGTATTATTTTTAAACGACTTACAATTAGATAACATACTAACATGAAAAAAACAAAGAACAGAGACGAATAACAAACATGAGAAAATTACAAATGAAATAAATATAAAAAAAGTATTAAAAATTAACAACCCCTAACCCACTAACTGCCGAACTAATTGCAGAGACGGTATGTGAAATGTAT
>NC_142946.1:51370449-51387949 GCF_046866305.1 Octopus bimaculoides
CGCCAGTCATCTATCACCATGAGATGAACACAATAAATGTTTTCCTCGGTAGTGGTAGCTGCAGGACGTCAAGACATTGGTTCATCATCACGACGCTCCCTTCCCCTCTTAAATTCAGCTGTCCTCTTTTACACTGGTGCGTTATCCCCTAATATAGCAACTGTATCAGCATGAATGTCCTTGGGTACTAAGCCCTTTTTCTGCAGGTACTTATCAAAGTAGGCAAAGGCAGGAATTGATGCAAGAACGCGAATGATGACAACGATGACATGTCACCATAATACTGTTCAGGACAATTTCTTCAACTTCTACACCTCGTATGTGGCTGTTGATATTTATCTTATTATCAGCTAAGTGTTTATTAATTTAAGAATCGTTGATATATCTTATCTACAACTCTAAGAGTGTGATGAATGCAGGTCATTCAGAAGTATTATTACTAAGCTCATAATTATTCATGCTCAGACGTGTCATGTTTCTAATCTATAACCTACCCAATACTACTACATCGCTTGCTGAAAAATTGGTGTTACACATTACATTGAAGTATATCAGCAGTGCTGTGCATATATTTCTGTAGAGGCTGTTGTATACATACATGCACACATTTACATATCAATGCATGCGTACACTCACATACATATTTATATATATATATATATATATATATATATATATATATATATATATATATATATATATATATATATATATATATATATATATATATATATATATATATATATATATATATATTATAGCTGAAGGATTAAAGTTCATCAAAGCACATAGTATGTATGTCTATCTGCTGGAAATAACTGTCAAAACACTTATTTAAATCGCCAAAATACGCTAATAAGAACTACAGAAATCAACCGTCCGAAGGTAAACGAGCTTTGCCAATGCAGAAACCGGTCCACCTGAGTCCAAATACTTGAATGTACGTTGGGAGTTTGTCTTAACCCGTTTGCCTTAGCCCGAACGGTTGATTTCTGTAGTTATTATCAGTGTATTCTCGCAATTTAAATAAGAGTTTTGACTGTTATTTCCAGCAGGTAGACATACTCAGTGTATCCTTTGATTAATTTTAATCCTTCACCGATTTAATGCTTTTGTGGGGCCTCAAATCCCCTATATTATTGATTATGTTATAATTTTTAAATTGTTACACAAGATAATAACAGAGTCAATGATATCTTCGCAAACTATGTTTCCGCGAATGATTTTTTCTCGTGAATTATTTGCCCCGTATTGAAATATATATATATATATGTATATATATATAATTATTCAATACATATGCATGCATATGCACACATATTTGTGTGCCTCTGTGTGTGCGCCGGTGTGTGTTTGCGTGTGAATGCTTGTGTGCGTGAGTATGTGTGAGTATTGGTGTGTTTCTCAACTGCAGATAGCTATATAATATTCTTGGAAAATATTGAGAACAATGTTGATTCTACTGCTACAGAATATTAGAAAAATTGCAATATGCATATATATATATATATATATATATATATATATATATATTTGTATATTTAAACAGACATACGTTCGTACACCCATTCATACACACATAGATATAACACATGAACAGTTCATTTCTGTAAATAGAGACGATTAATTAATAATTAATTATTATGAAAGTAGCGTGTTTATATATGTGTTGATATATGGCTCAAATAATTGGAAAATCTCCATACCCTCAATTATTTCGTTATAACAAATATGTGCGATTGACCTACGCTTCTCATTATCGTCTGAGCACTGTAAGTGCATTCTATTCTTATTATGTTAAATCGTACATTTTGTGAGTAGGGGAGCTAGCATAGCCAGTAATACTGGTTTTATATTTTGGCTCAAGGGGTAGTGCGTAAGTCGCTCACATCAGCCTCAGTACTCAACGGGTACTTAATTTTATCGAACCCCGCAAAGATGAAAGGTAAAGTCGACCTCAGAACGTAAAGATGGAAATGCCTCAAAGCATTTTTCCCGGCATGCTAACGATTCTGCCAGATGGCCGCCATAGCATAGTCAGTGATATTGACGCAGTATATTACTGGTAATGATTTTGTTTTATTTCTAGCATTGTCTTCCATAGACTACATTATTCAACAAGTTGTCATTTGAAGGACAATAAAAGACAATACGTAGTGATTTGAGGGAGATTTGGCCGCTATTTCCACAAATTCGTGTCTCTATACAGATACTCAATGTCTTACTATTGTATGTATTTCTATGTTTGTTTTTTTGTATCAGTTTACATGTATGTGTATGCATGAAAGAGAGAGGGTGAGAGTCTGTGTGGTGCATGTGTGCATGCTTCTTGTTTGTGCATGCTTCTCGTTTGCGCATGTATGTACGTGTATCTGCGTCGGCTGCAGCGCGTGTAACTTTCGATTTAATAATTAACAAATGCTTAGACCTATGGATTATATTCATGTTACAAGACAAACCAATATGTCTCATTGAGATAACATTAAAATCTCAATAAAATCAGAAATAGTCATGTATTAATAATTTCCATAAGCAAACACGTTTCGACGTTATCAATCATTTCATATTTGATCTGTTTACCTTTTACACTTTGTTGTTATCAGCGCCATCTATGAATAAACTTCCATTGACGAATCAGCTTTTCAATGTTGGACTATTTTCAATTACATTGTTTAACATTTATTATATCGTATTATTTTGCATTATATAATATTATATCGTATTGTATTATAGGATATTATATTGTATTGTATTACAGTTGTAATACAATACATATATATATGCACATATAATACAATTATATTGTATTATAGTGTGCATTACATTTGCATGTTGACAAGAAGTTAAAAAGTGACGCAGAAAAATATTAAAAATAAATTGTTATAACGGTGTTTCATATAATTTCAATGTGCCTTGATAAGTTTTCGTTATGTTTATTAAATAAAATTACAATGTATGGCCAAAATATGTTAATTAATGCAGAAAAATACACAAGGAGAAAAACCTATATGACCTATATGACCTATATGACCTATATGACCTATATGACCTAGGCGCAGACGTCGCTGCGTGGTAAGAAGCTTGCTTCCCAAAGTACGTGGTTCCGCTTTAAGTCCCACTGAGTGTTACCTTGGACAAATGTCTTTTAGTATAGGCTCGAGCCGACTAAAGCCTTGAGAGTGGATTTGGGAGATGGAAGGTGAAAGAAGCCCGTCGCACACACACACATATATATATATATGTGTGTTTGTGTGTTTGTGTGTGTGTGTGTGTGCATATATATGTATGTATAAGTTTGTGCGTCTGTGTTTGTCTCACCACTATCGCTTGACAACCGATGGTGGTGTGTAACTTAGCGGTTCGGGAAAATACATCGACAGAATAAAGTACTAGTCTTACAAAGAATAAATCCTGGGGAGATTTGTTCGACTAAAGGCGGTGCTCCAGCATGGCCGCAGTCAAATGACTGAAACCAGTAAAAGAATAAAAGAAAAAAGCTGTATGTATACACAAATATATTCACGTATGCAGACTAACACGCGCATTTATAGGTATCTATCTATCTATCTATCGGTATATATATATATATATATATATATATATATATATATATATATATATATATATATATATATATATATATATATATATATATATATATATATATATATATATATGGGAGAATATACAAATAATAACAACAGACGAGGACAGGTGGTGTAAATAACAAAAGTATGTATTAGTATGACGCTCGGGAATACGGCAAGTCTTTGACGTTTCGAGCTACGCTTTTCAACAGAAAGAATACGGAGACAAGGAGAAAAACACGGAGAAAAAAAAAAAAATTATATATATATATATATATATATACGTACAAATATAGATGTAATGAATGTATTAGTTTCAATGAGTTATACACGGCATTTGAATTTATTTGGTGAATTCTATTTGCAGAATAATTACATACATACATACATACTTGCACACATACATGCATTCATTCATTCATACACACACACACACACACACACAACCACACACACACACCCACACACACACACACACACATACATACATATATATATATATATATATATATATATATGTATATTGACGATCGATTTCAACGGGAAGTATTCCAATAGCCTGATCAGCAGTACATTAAATTTTATGTAATACTTAGTGATAAAAATACCCGAGAGACACTTGTACTTTTAATGTTAATTCAATAGGCAGAACTTGTATGACGTGATTTGGGACAAGGCTGCACGTTTAAATTACAGTTTTAGGTCATTTTACAGGCTTCCGCACAGTTTGTATTTACCCAGTATACTTTGTTGCACTTAGATGGTTTGTGTTTGCGAAGCGGTTTCCTACAAGAGACACAGAATGCCAAGCAATCTGCTTAATCATTGAAACATATTAAATCTGCCATCGTTTATAAAAACACCGATAGTTGTATATGTGTGTGTATGTATATATATGTGTATATATATATATATATATATATATATATATATATATATATATATATATATATATATATATATATATATATATATATATATATATGTATGTATATATATGTATATGTGTGTATGTGTATGTGTGTGTGTGAATATATATATATATATATATATATATATATATATATATATATATATATATATATATATATATGTTAAGTTAGACATGGCCTGGGTCAATACTGCCCGAAACCTATCAAAGTATCTACGTGTATATATATACGAGGTCTGATCAACAAGTATCCGGACTGGTGCTATAAAAACAGAACTACAGCACGTACCAATTTGACAATTAATCCCCTTCAAAGTAGTCCCCTTCGGAAGCCATTCACTTAATCTAGCGCTGTTTCCATTGTTGGGAGCATTCCTGGGACTCCTCGTTTTCTGGGATGATCAACAGCTGCCTCGTCGCTTTCACATTGATTTCCTTAACGTCCTGAAATCTTCCTTTCAAGCGGGATTTGATTTTTGTGAAGAGTAAAAAGGCGCAAGGGGCGAGATCTGGGGAATACGATGACTGTCAGACATGGGGAGTGCTGTGCCGAGCCAAAGACGTGCTGCACAAGCTGCGCTGAATAGGCAGGTGCGTTGTCATTGTGCAATTGCCACTCACCGAATGCAATTGTGGCCTTTTCCGAAGAATAGCATCTCGCAAACGCCGCAAAAGGCCACGGTAGTACTCCTTGTTTACTGTCTGACCGGGTGAAGCATGCTCATGATTACAACTACCTCAGTGCTCAACTGGTACTTATTTTATCGACCCGAAATGATGAAACGCAAAGTTGTCTTTAGCGGAATTTGAACTTACAACTTAAAGACGGACGAAATGTTGCTAAGCAATCTGTCCGGCGTGCTAACGATTCTGTCAAATCGCCGCCTTTATAATACCATATATTTAGAGTTAAGCAGTAGAAGTAGGACGGATAGAACTAATGGTGGTCTGAGAAAACTCCGAAAACTGTGTCGTTGGGGAAAAGAAGCGTCTTAGTCCGCGAAGAGACAAGTTGTTTACTTGTACTTTGTAAATAGATTATGATTTATTCAACACCATTGTTAATCACCCTATGTCTCTCTCCTGCCCTACATCTTCCATTCTCTCTCAAACACAAACGCATGAAACTTCTCTCTCTCTCTCTCTCTCTCTCTCTCTCTCTTCGATGAAGTCTTGTGTACGAAACATTAGCCTTCTGCCTCGAGGCGAAAAAAGATATTTTACTGCGTGAACTTTTATTGAAAATATTATATTATACATTTACAAACATCAATTTGAAATCGAAAAATAATAACTGCACTTTGGTATTTACATATGGGTGGCTTATTTACTACAGGAAATGGATGTCCTTTTCTATATCATATACACCAAACTGAACAATAGAATTTATATGTGTGTATGTATGTATGTATGTATGTATGTATGTATGCATGTATGTACGTACGTATCTATGTATGAATGTATGTATGTTTGTATATATGTATGCATGTATACACACATATATGGAGAAATAATGAATATATATTGTACATATCTATATTTCTCATAAAAAGCATCGTCGACTTCGACGATGTCCTTTCATCAACTGAATTACCTACTTCCATCAACACAATTTTGTTTATAAAGGTGGGGGCAAGTCTCATTGTCATTTCATTGTAACTTTGAATCTGTTGCGGCACGTCCATCAGAAGTGACTCAAAATCCAAAATCGCCAAAATACTTGCGAAAGAATATACAAGTCACATAAATACACTGACATGACACAGACACAGATTTATTACCATAGTCAAATAAACCATAATATTGCTTATAAGTGGCTACTGTTGGTACTTAAGCCCCACCCCCACCTATGACAGTCTTGAGACTAGGACCGATTATTATCGAAGGTTTCCAGACTACGTGATACCACTTTTTGTTTTTCATATACATATTGCTTCTAGGATTGCATGGTTCAATGCAGTCCCGATTTTTTTTTTAAAGAATACGATGTGATTTGAGGCGATCAAAGTGTACCATTTGGAATCAGACCACCTTTTTTTTTATATCTTCATATCGCATCTATAAAATAAAGTGATATTAGGAAAATTTAGCTTCTATATCTACCATGACAAACGACTGCTTAGAGGCTACGTCGTGGATTAGTGTCTATGCAAGATTTCAACATAAGAAACCCCAAAGAAACCTTCATAATACTAGATAAATACCGTGAGGCTGGGACTTGTGCTAAATTATAGAAACCAGCAGACCTCATAGCTCATTCATCAAAACAAAATGTAGGCTTCTATGTCATATACATTACATTCTTCATAAATTAATGAACTTTCATCAGCTTGTTCGTTCTGCTATTTGTCTTTTAATGATCCAAAGGACAAGGCCATTAACCTAATTTTGTGTTCACTCATGTCAACTAATTCGAATCTGATAGTTCAATAAATTGTTGATGTGCAAGTTCAGATAGATGCAGAAACACGTTCATAAACGCATATAAACAATTTGTCCTCATATACACACAGTTCATGAAAAGTAGAGAAACACGCTTTCTCTTCTTCTTCCGCCCGCTCTCTTTCTCGCTAACTCACCATGTCATCTTTTTTTTAATGCTGTAACTCCCTTAGTCGTAAGTTTTATCTAACATGTTGCCTCTCTCTCTCTCTCTCTCTCTCTCTCTCTCTCTCTCTCTTTCCACATCTCCCTCACCTTCTCCTCCTTACACAAATACGTTTAAGTATTGTTCATTATACTCATTCGAGGTATTTCCATGCCTATCTATCTATCTATCTATCTATCTATCTATCTAATCATTTAACAATTTAACCAACGCAAACACTCTCTTCCACACGCACGCTATATATACACACAACACACACACACACATATATGTGTGTATATATATATATATATATATATATATATATATATATACACACACACAAACACAACACACACTCGTCTGGCATCCTTGTATGTGTACATATATCTAACTACATCTATAATTACAGACGCACACACTCACTGACACACATACACACACTCACTCACTCACTTA
Source organism: Octopus bimaculoides (assembly GCF_046866305.1). Classification (NCBI taxonomy): domain Eukaryota; kingdom Metazoa; phylum Mollusca; class Cephalopoda; order Octopoda; family Octopodidae; genus Octopus; species Octopus bimaculoides. The sequence continues at coordinate 51,378,014 of NC_142946.1, forward strand.
CTCACTCACTCACACACTCACTAAGTCACTCACTAAGTCACTCACTAAGTCACTCACAAAAGAGATCGTTATTTTATATATATATATCTATATCTATAAAGAGATGGTGGTGTTTCCACGTTTGCGATGCCCTCAGACACAACTGACCGTAATTATATAACGTACAGATTTCCCTTCCTCTCGCGCCAAACACAAAGACAGATTTGTGTTACTTCCAACACGACAGTTGTAGTCGTCTTACGGTACCGCTATACACACACACACACACGCACACACACACACACACACACACACACACACGCAGAGAGGGAGAGAGAGATTACGATTATAGATAGACAGACAGACTGACAAGAAAATCGATAGATAATAGATAGGTAGGTAGATAGACAGGTCACTAGATATATTTTAAAACTAAGATTCATTGACTTCATTATTCTTTCACCACGTTTCCCTCCTCTCCTCTCTCTCTCTCTCTCTCTCTCTCTCTCCCTTTCTCTCTTGGCCATTTTGTTTATTTTCTGTTTCTCTTGTTTTCCATCTCATCCTTCTTTTTCCCTGTATTACTTCTTCTCATTCTCTCCCTCTTTCTCTCTTGTTCTCTGTCACTCTCTCCCTTTCTCTCTCGGATGTCTAATCGCCTAAGACACTATTTATTCATGCGTTTCAGCCAAGTGGCTGCGGTCATGCTGGAGCACCACCATGTTATAAATGCGCCCTTTTAAAGCCTAGCAAGGCTCATGGGCCCGGTTTCCCGGTTTCAATGGCGTATGTGTTACCAGTTGGACGGGACGCTAGTCCATCGCAGTGTTACTCATTTTTGCCAGCTGAGTGGACTGGAGCAACGTGAAATGAAGTATCTTGCTCAAGAACACAACGCATCGCCCGGTCCAGGAATCGAAACCACAATCTTACAATCATGATGCTGACACCCTACCCACTAAGCCACGTGCCTCCACTATATATATATAGGATACTAAACCTGATATAAGTATTTTCCATACAATGATATCCTTAAATGATAGTTCTTCCTTTCTTTATGTCTATTTCCTTCTCTACCCCCTCTCCCTCTCTCTCTCGTTCCATGCCAGCCTCCTCCTCATCGTTCTATTATACTCTTTACATATTCTCCTCACCTCCATCGACCTCACCTCCATCTTCTATCACCTCGGCCATCGCCAGTGTTAGTCTCCATCTCCCCTTCTCTTGGTTTCTAGTCCGTACATGCTTTTCTGTTATCACTCACATTTCTTCCCTCTCTTTTATCTAGCTTCAATCTGTTACACGCACACACACGCACACACACACACACACGCACACATATACACACACACATACACATACACACACATATACACACCACGCGCGCGCACATACATACACACATACACACGCACATACATACACATATCTATATATGCTATATATATATATATATATGTAAGAATGTATGTATGTTTCTATCTATCTATCTATCTATCTATCTATCTATCTATCTATCTAGCTAGCTAGCTAGCTAGCTAGCATTTTACCTAGGTAGCTATCTATCGACATATCTGTCTTTCTATCTGTCTGTCTATGTATGTATGTATGTATGTATGCATGCATGAATGCATGTATGTATAAAGCAGGCTGTTTGCATGTAGAGAAGAAAAAGAAAAAGTATAGAAACAGAAACAAACGTGCTACATGAGCAAACAGGTACACACATGCAAAAACCCATACATGTATGTATTTATAGATAGATAGATACATTAATACATGCATACATAAATGGATCCATGCATATATGCGTACATATAGGTACACATATATATATATATATATATATAAATACTTACGTTTATATATATATATATACACGCGCACACAACCACACACGCGCACATATGCACGCATATATATTTGTGTGTGTGTGTGTGTGTGTGTGTGGCTATATGTACGTTTCACATTCACACATCCGTTCATTTCTTTTCTTCCTCCATCATCATCATCATCATCATCATCGTCATCATCGACATCGTCATTACCATCACCACCACCACCACTATCATCATGACCATGGTCAACATCAGCGTCGTCGCCTTCGTCGTCGTCGTCGTCATCATCCTCCTCCTCATCATTATCATCATCATCATCATCACCATCGTTTTGAACACCTTCGTCCTCGCCTCCCCCATCGTCGTCTTCACCGATGCGTGTTTCAGGTCTATTAACTGTCGTATTGATTTCTGGTGGCAGCGGCGATGAAGGGAGCGTCGATCGGGAAGGCGGAGGGAGGCGGGGGCGGGCGGTGCAGGGCGAAGGCAATCGATAGACATGAGATAGTTTTGGCTGACGGCAAGTCGTTTAGTACATCATCTCTCCATACTACAGCTGTTTGATGATAATGGGAACGATGATGATGATGATGCTGATGGTGGTGTTGGTGCTGCTGACGGTGGCTTCGGCGGCGGCGGCGTCGTCGGTGGCGATGGCGATGCCGGCGGTGTCGGCAGTTGGTGGTCGTGGTGGTGGTGGTGTTGGTGGTGGTAATACAGTATTTATGTGCTGGTGGTAGTTAAGTCAGTGGTGATTCAGATGTTGTTAATAGTGTGGGGGTGGTAGGGTGGTGGTGGTGGTGGTGCGGTGTGTATGCTCATACTCGTATGTATAATGAATGTGTGTGTGTGTGTGTGTGTGTGTGTGTGTGTGTGTGTACGCGCGCGTATGATGTATGCATCGGTGATAAGATTATAGATAGACAGATGGATAAACAAACAGCAGACAACTAAATAGATAGATAGATAGACTGATAGATAGATAGATAGATAGATAGATAGATAGATAGATGTTATGTAAATGATATTGGCTTAAGAGCAAAAAATGCTGATGGTGATTAAAGAGAAGTAGTCGTAGTAGTAGTAGTAGTAGTAGTAGTAGTAGTAGTAGTAGTAATGCTGGTCTTATTGGCGATTAGTTATTTTTTATATTTCTCCCCCCCCCCCCAGTCAGCCTCCTCAAACGATCAGCAACCGACAGCATCCAGGCCGTGACTCTCCACAATTTCTATGCCTTCGATACATGTGACTTAACGTACTCGTCCCCTGAAATATAAATCAACGGTAGAATGGATGATTTCATTGTTACCGCTAACTTATCAAGTTAGTTCATAGAAGTCCCCTGTTTATTGTCTTCGGAACTGCTTTTAGATAGATAGATAGATAGATAGATAGATAGATAGATAGAGGGAACACCAGGCTAGATTGGTAGACAGACATACATACAGACAGACAGAGAAATAAAAAGGTGTGCGTGACTGTGTGTGTTTGTTTTTTTCCAGTGCTAGTACTCATAAGGCCTGTTACCCGGTTTCTGGAGACACAGGTCCATTTCAGGACTCAAAGCCATAAATTTTGAGAGGCAAGGGCAAGTCGATTATATTGACCCCAATACTTGACTGGAACTTTATTTTATCTACCCCAAAGGGGAGAAACGCGAAGTTTACCCTGGTGGAGATTTGAACTCAGAACGTAAAGATCCGGAAGAAATGTCGCTAAATATTTTGCTCAATGTGCCAACGATTCTGTTAGCTCACTGCCTTAACAAAATAAAGAACCAGCCAAATATTCAAATCGATATACCCAATTCTATGCCACTCTTGTGCCTATCTACGAAATCGATAATGTAACATAGTCGTGTTTCTGTTTAAGATCAGCTTCTTATTATCGATAAAATTCCTGTAACTGCTGCTGTTGTGGTTTTTGTTATTTTTGGCGGTGGTATTATTGTTGGTATATATTTTGTATTTTGCTATATTTTTTTGTGTTCTTAATGTATGCTTAAACACAGTAGAAAACTCGACAAGCAGAATAACAAAACAAACCGAAACAAAAGGAAAAGAAAACGAAAAGAAAAACTTAAGCTGAATCTGCTACCCAACAAATTCACTTCAATGCATTCTGGAGTCGTTTGCTAACTATTCTTATATTTACTTGTCTGGGGTGATTATGGTCCTATCGTCTGACGATTATTCAGAAATCCTAATTATGAAACTTTGTGCAACAATTATAATAATAACTTTGGAGTTTTGTATGTATGTACGTATGTATGTATGTATGTATGTATGTATGTATGTATGTATGTGTGTGTGTATATGTATGTATGTATGCATTTATGCATGTATGTATATATATATATATATATATATATATATATATATATATATATATATGTACGTACTGAAATATGACGATACGATATGCACGCATGTTATAAATGGCATGCACGAAACCTTCGTGCCTTTAATCACATTGTAACTTCTGACGACGATTAACAATGATAGTAAAAATAGTGAAACCAATAGGGGAATGCATCGTATAAATGTGTGTATATGTTGTGTGTGAGTGTATGTGTGTGTATGCTCACACACATGCGCACACACACATATATACATATCTACACATACACACACACACACACACATATATATATATATATATATATATATATATATATATGACTACACAAATACACGCAAAAGTAACTGCATATTGATATAAAAGCATATATATATATATATATATATGTATATATATATATATATATATATATATATATATATATATATATATATATATATATATATATATATATATATATATATATATATATATATATGCACACATATATATACAGTGCACTTTTTGCAAAATGATGAGAGCTATTGTCGTGAGTATTATAAGTGTCATGGACAAGTATGATGTCGTCACCTTGTCCAAGTTAGATGCGATCCGTACCAGGGACAAGGACAGTCAGAGAAAGTAGTACTTTAACACTTTAGCTTGTAACCAAAATATTCAAATGAGGTCCAGTGATGATCAATTCAAAACAATGTGAATAAATAAGCATTACATCTGACAAAGTAATTTGAATGCTAAAGAATTTAGAGCATAGAAAATATGGCTTTCAGTAATCTTAGTCTGCCACGAGCTTATGACTTGCAACACCTTTGATGCACTTAGACCGTCCCTAAATCTGACCTGAAATGTTTATGTTGTACCGTCAGTAACGACATATGATGTGCGTGTGTATAACAATATATCATGACACCAAATCTAACCGTATAACAATAAACACTGTAACAAGAGTTCGTCATCTTATAACCGTTCGCGCAATAACAATCCAATACTTCAACGCAGAATCAATAACGAGACTAACGCTCTCAGTTCGATCTCAACTGTCTACTGGCTCTTCTGTTTATAAGACTCATAGAGTCCACTGACAGTCACGTGCAGGGGTCTTAGTTCAGTCCAGAACAATTGACTTCAAAAGCTATACAGGACAGACGAAAGAACCTGGATATTTTCAATGGAACTATTGGAAATTTTATCATTAAATGGGATGTTGAGAGAATATAATTCCTACGCTGATATTACGGTTGAGGTCTTAAATATGTATCAACATCGAATGAAACTGTGTCTGTAGCACAAAAGCAACATTTCCGGATCAGAAAAAGATAGCTCAGCACAACTATGTCGCTTATGTTTGCGAGCACGTACACAACGATAACATTATTAGAATAAGCTGACACTAATCTCTTTCTATTGAACATTAGGAAATACAACTTAAGTCAACAATAAACAAGAAAACAAAAGGAAAAACAGATTATTGCAATAAGGAGGTTTTACAAGGGTACTTGAAACCAGCAACCCAGACCACATAGGAAAAAACTGCTTTACATCCCTGGTATGGAGTGCCAGTATGTTGTCAGTGTATAATTCAGAAGCAAAAAAAAAAAAAAAATTCTCTATCAAGTAAATTCTGCTCAAATCACTGACAGAATCAGCTTAAAAGCAATACAGGTTACGCAAGACTCAAGCTGAAAACAAATATAAATGAAAGAAATTCACAGAAGGTACGATGTCTTGGACAGAACAATCTGGAACAGAATGTGAAAGAATAAAAGAACTCCAGATAAATGTAATCATATTAAAACCGATGAATTGAAAGAATATTAGTAGAGATTAAGAATAAAAACTGTAATAAAGTCACAGCTTGTAAAGTCTTCTTCGGGATCACAAAATATATGACCCGAAGTGGACGTCAGCTGGTTTTTATTTGAAATCATATCGGTATGGAAAATACAAGAGAAAGAATACACCAGTGAAGAAAAGTGATGAAGTGCCCACAAATTTAGTAATCAAGATTCATCATTGGAATAGTTTTCATGCAGTGAAAAGGTATGTAGAAATCGGCTTGGAACAATTTGTAGTTGGAACTGAATTCATGGAAAAGAGTACGTAATACAATTACATATATGTTACAACAGAAAAAGCATCGTGACTGGAACTGTGAAATTCTGCATCGCTTTCTTAAAATCGTTTCGAATGAATGCTTGGTCAAAGAAGGATTTAGATAACGATGTCACCCTCTCATTTCTATATCGTCGGAATCATTATTTTGTAACATTTTTTACAGTCACCGTAGATGGGCTGCCGAACTAAAATTTTAAAAAGTCAAATGGAAAGTGGGAACAGAAAGATATGTACATAATAACATACATACAAACAAGTATACTTACCTAAATATACAGGTGCATACATAGTGTATATACACATATAGATATACATATAAGTACATATATACAAACATATATATATATATATATATATATATATATATATATATATACATATATATATATAGTTAAAATTTATAGAAAAACAACGGACGAAGACAGGTGTATAACCAGCAAGCAAGTGTATTAGTTTGACGAGCGGGAACATGAAAAACTCTTTTACGTTTCGAGCCGAGGCTCTCCAACAGAAAGGAATAGGAGAAAACAAAAAAAGAGACTGTAAAACACTTGTACATTTCAGCGGTCGCACACTCAAACACACACACACATAAACACACACACACACGCACTCACACACACACACACACACAAACACACGGGGTGGGGGAGTAAGAAACTTGTTTCTCAATGACATGGTTCCAGGTTCAGTCCTGCTGCCTGGCACCTTCGGCAACTGTCTTCTACTAGAGTTCGGCCGACCAAAGCCTTGAGAGGAATTGGAATGAAACATACACACCAGATATTGTCTGCTCTTTTCCTTAAGTCTTGTATATCAATCAATCAATCTATCTATCTATCTATCTATCTATCTATCTATCTATCTATCTATCTATCTATCTATCTATCTATCTATCTATCTATCTATCTACCAGGTATTATACTATATTATATTATATTATATTATACAAAGTTATATCATATTTTATCATATAATACAGACATACATGTACAAACATATATGCATACAAACATGTGTGTGCGTGCGTGTGTATAAACTGGAGTATTCGTGTCGTTCTGTTTGCCAAAATCGTCTGGCTCGTCTAAGCAGTCTGCAGTAATGAGAGTTTAAAGGTAAAAAGTGAAAGGTTAACTTACAAATACTTGAAATCGGAAAGAGGGTCAGAACTATGAATGAAATGTGGAGTTGTCGTGTATAGGTGACATTAACAATCAGTCGTTAGCGAAGAGTATCGTGGAATGAAATGACTAATTCACTTTTGCAACTGATGGTTAACAGCGGTTTCCGCGAAGGAGGAAATTACACGGCATTGTTTTCCATTATTTCCCAAACATATCGAAACACTCACTCACAAGCACAGACACACACAAGCACACACACACGCACACACACTTCTCTGTCTATCTGTCTGGTAATCTACATAGGTTGGTATGCTATCTATCTATCTATCTATCTATCTATCTATCTATCTATCTATCTATCTATCTATCTATCTATCTATCTATCTATCTATCTGAAAGGTCTACAAACAAACACTTTCCTCTCTGGTCAGTCTCTCGTCAACTTTTTCAAGTACCACTTGAAAAGGAGGAAGAGGATAGAGAGGAAAGTGTTGTCGAATGAAAGTTTCAATAAAAAATGGGTAAATGTGGCAAGAATGGTAATAATGAAAGACGACACCATTTTAAGCATAGACTTGTAACAAAAAAGACAAAAAGAGAGAAGGTACTTACTTTCAAGTACCTTTAAAAAGAGAAGCCTGAGGTGACCGTGGTCTTTTCCGTAGGCTTTTCTCTCCACGGATAAACCTAATCTGTTTCCCGTTTTTTTTACATTGACTGTGATACACGATCCCTATTGATCGCCCTCCCCCTTCTTTTTTTTTCCCCCGCGATCCCTTTTGATCGAAATTATCCTCCCCCCTTTCCCCACCAAAGAAAAGCTCTACATTCTAATTTGTCCATTTTCTGTATTTAGCCCTGTGTGGCTATAATAAAAAGATATCTATCTATCTATCCATCCAGCCGTCCATCCATCTATCTATCTATATAATGGTTGTGTCAACTATGTATATACGTATGTATGTATGTCTCTTCTATTTTTCTTTAATTATTATAAATCTTCCACTGAGGAGGGAACCGGTTTCCAACTAAGATTCCAGGCTCCATCTTTGAGATGTAGTTAACACAGACAAATTCACATTTGGAACTTGAGAAAAGCCTTGCATATTTTTACTGTTCCACTCAAAGACCGCACTTGTAATGTACGAATTAGCAGGTCAACTTCTGTTTCTGGAAATCCCAGCTTATCCAAGTTCTCCTTTAAGTATTTATTAACAAAACCTACTGCTCCAATTATTATTGGTATGAATATGAATTTATAGTCTGAATATAGAAGCTGGAGGTTTCGAAGCAGTTGTCCAGAGATATCCTCTTTTTCTTTGATTTTCAAGTTATAGAAACCAGCTTAGACCTTTGTCTCTAAAGCAAGAAACTATTGATAATTCTTATTTCTATACTCCGTATATTAAATGATGATATATTAAATTGCGTGAACAAGAGGGAGAAAAAGTAAGAGTACGTAACATGCTCATTATCATTATTCGAAGATTGCTTCAATTGCTGTCAATCTCCTGCTGTATCTTTGAGAGCATGATTGTACAGAATTCAGAAATGAATACATAGGCTTGTATTTATTAGACTGGGTGTGTTGGGCAAGAAAGGACATGTAATATAACGAAGTAGATACGAAGTCTGCACTTTGCGATTATCTCTAGTCTATGCTTTTGTAAGGGTTTGGTTGTTGGGTGTGTGTATGTACAAATGTGATCAATAAAATCAATTTACATTACTCAATTAACATTCATCCCTAAGCAATTATTAAAAAATACGATAATCATTATATATATACATCCACTGCAAGTTCATACATGCATCCATAAACCTAAATCACTATATCAGAGTCAATCAAAGCAAAATTCTAGAATGTGGTCTTCGTGTACACGTTCTTATATTTCACGCTATCTTTTGATGAGTACACTCAGGTGAACCAAATGGTATATATAATTAAGCATTCATCTTATTAAAGTTGTATGTGTTTTCGTGTATATGTTTTCAGCTGAAACTGGGCGATGTTATCCAGTGTAAATATAAACAAGTGTATATAAGCGATGCGTATATAAGCAACCTCTAACCGTGTGTCGGTCGGGAATGTGAAACTAAGCGACGACTCTCGCAAAAGATTAAACTCTAAGGAAAATCTCTTTTATTCTGCAGCGTTAAGTACATTTTTCGCATAGTTACATATGATACGTCCATCATCGGACAAGGCGAAGGAAGATCGGAGTCACGTGATCTGGTGATCCCGACGCTGGAGTCGCTGGGAATTTAAGCCCCCGTCAGTGTTGTAAACAAGAGTTTCTCTCGTAATACCTGCCCCACTATAGTTAGTCCTAACGAAGCATTCCACATTTAAGTCCGAATAAATATCGCTTTCCGGTATTAATACTGCTTCCATCCTTAGCTAATATTTAGCATTAAAATTGACGGTACTTGTTGTCAGGTATATATATACGCGTACATACATATAATTATACGCGTATATATATACACATATATACACGCACATACTACTCCATGCA